>NC_056731.1:856804761-856887261 GCF_019279795.1 Protopterus annectens
GTACTAGTTGGGCAGTGAGGTGCTTGGGATAGTAGAGGCTCCTGGAGGAAGAACAGAGTGCCCAGTAGATCACACAGTCAGGTCTATATCCCTGTCACCTGACTCTCACCTCTCAGAGAGAATAAATGCTCTAATTAGGCTCTCCACCCAGGTAACAAATAGGCCAAATGGACTTGTCAGTACTGAGTGCTGTTTTCGCCAAAGTAACTATCTAGTTGCCCTGATTTAGGCAGCTGCCAGCCTAAGCAACTATCTGGTTGCCCTGATTTATACAGCTGCCAGCATGTCATCAGAGAGTGTTCTCATTAATATAGCCTGATAGCAGCTAATGAGAGAACAGCATGAACTGTTGGCATAACGCAAAACTTTAGATTAATGTCCGACATACATGAAACATTAATTCATCTTCAAAATAGTGAAATGATATTAGGAAGGAGATATGCTCCAGTGCAGTGGCGGCTGGTGACTTCAAATCAAAGTGGGGGCTGCAGGAGTCGGCTGAATGGGTGCGGCCAATGGAAAGGGGTGTGACCAACTAGAAATGAATGGAGCTATGCTCAAAACCACAAAAATTTAAATATGCTTCCCTGGTGACAAACCTTCTTTATGAGAGTCCAATCAAGACAAAATGAAGTGGAGAAGAAAAAAAAAATTTCAATGCATTGACTACATGACAGCTTACTTAATATCTAGATATAAACAAAAAGGTTGAGAGGCATGAAAAAACTAAATTACTTTTTAAATAGATTGCTGGAATGCCAGTCAGAATCAAGTATAAAACAACAAGCAGCACTCATCTCAAACCACTCCTCCTTCCAGTGCAGTTCTAGTTATAATTTATATACAGCTTTATAAAAGTACCAAGTAACATGCTGAAAGTAGCAATCTCTGTTATACCTCCACTCGTAAAAATGTTTCTTATCTTAAAAATACCTGCTGCCTGACAACAACTATCTACTTGTTTCATGGGGAAAACATGATCAAAGTAAAAAGTGAATAGCAAACAAGAAACAAGCTCAAGATAAATTGCTTAAAGGATTACTGCACAGGTGTGGACCACACATGATAGACTGGCATTCTGTTTACTTTACGGATAAAGCCTGCAAAGATGACTGCAAGTCTCCAACAAATGTAATGAGCTTCTGAAAATATTGTAATCCTGTCCTTTATTACAAATACTGTCATATGCAATTCAATACCCAAGGCTTATACGTTATCTAGTTATGTAAATATTCTCTGCATGGCACAACAAAAAGACTTTCTGTGTTGATAATTCTTTAACAGTATGCTTATTAAAGTTACTTGCATCTTACAATCTCAGACAAGCTTACCTGATGGTCATTAAAGCATTGCTACTTAAACACAGAGCAACAGGCACTGCAACAACATGCATTTTCTGTATAATAAGAACCATAAAGTAATAGTATAAAAATATGACAGAAAACCAGAACATTCTGCAAAATCAAGGACAGATGAAAAGCCACTGTAGTACTCGTGTCTACCTTGGATGGGGGGATACTCTGCAAACTTACACTGCATAACTGCTCCTTGCCTTGCTAGGACACATCCAGAGTCACTACATGGGGGAGTGGGGTACAACAAGTATGTCACAATTTGAAATGTCTCTGGCTGACGGTGATGGCTCTGACACATTTGTCATATCTCTCAACCTCAGAGCAAGAAATCTAGAGAAAGCCATAAATAGAAGTGGGACAAAGGCCCAAAAACAAGGACATTTTTTAAATATTGTTCTTATAAACTTAGAAAGATAATAGAATAGTAGGTCTTGCATTAGTATGAATTTTCTGAAGGGTATGAAATCTGAAAATCAAATATCTGTCATTATTTTCTAACTTCAATCTTTATGCCAGAAAACCACAATTTTGTGAAAAATGGACCAAAAATGTGATGGAAAAATATAAAATAGCCACACAATACAGCTGGGAACCTGTCAAAGACCAACATTTACATACACACACACACACACACACACACACACACACACACACACACACACACACACACACACGTCTGAACATCAATAATTTAGAACTTTGCTTTGGCAAAATATAAAATAGCCACACAATACAGCTGGAAACCTATTAAAGACCAATATTTACACATACACACACACACACACACACACACACACACACACACACACACACACACACACACACACACACACAGGGAGAGGGGGGGTCTGAACATCACTAATTTAGACCTTTGTTTTGCCATCTTAAGACTCAAGACTGTTTTAATCTATTAATTTCTATAATAATGTAAGCAAGCCACCATGTACAACTAAGAATTATATTATTGCAACAAAGCCAAAAAAAAAAATCTTATTCTACAACTTTTTTTTTGTATCCCTCTTAACTTTCACTAACCTGCTATTTACCAAGTACAACTAAGAATTATATTATTGCAACAAAGCCAACAATAAAAAAAAATCTTATTCTACAACTTTTTTTTGTATCCCCCTTCAACTTTATTAATTTGCTATTTATAAAGTTCCTTTCCTCCTCCTTTTTCAGTTGAAGCACTTACCTCTTCTTTCATCTTTCTACAATCCAACACTACAGCCAAGTCAAACAAGGTACACTGCTCTGCTGCCTGTCAGTCACACTAGTGTGTCCACTGTCCTCCAACTCCTCTGATCTAACAAACAACTCCAGTCCTCCAAAACCAAAACTAAAGTACTGCTGCTGACTGTTTCCTGGCTCGCTCTCTTTTTCCCAGCATGCAAAGCACAGTAAGAGAGCGAGAGCTGAGAACCAGTCATTAGCCATCCAGCCATCCACGTCACATATGTGACTGCAGACGTGGCAGTCTTAGCCCCTTTCATTTACTGAGGTTACAAACCGCATAGACTTCTGGGCTTCTGTACACTGAAGCCTTCTCTTCTTAATCCGCACTGGTTTAACAGCAGTCCGGATTTATAGAAACCGTTTTTTTAAACCCGGAACTCACCAAGCATGCATGCTCAGTTCGAGTTCCGGAACTTAACAGCGAGTCAGTCAGACTCGCAGCTAAGCAAGCAGCCAGTATTCACTGATATATTTATTTACTAAATATTTTATTTTTAAAAAATTCTTTTTCTTTCTTTCTTTTCACAGCTGGGGGGGGCTGTAGTCCTGCAGTCCGATAGCATGAGCTGCCACTGCTCCAGTGCTAGTAAGTTCCATTTTCACAAGCCTAATGAAGCATTTCCTGTTTTACATGAATATACAAGTAATACTTGGATCTGAAATGTACACTGTTTTTCCTGACCCTGTCTTTGATTCTTCAAAGAATAAGAAGGACCGTATCACCACTTCACCTTTCACCAGGAAGATCTGTGGGAGTCACCCTGTGTAACAAACATATGGCAGAAACTAAACACATATGTTATTACTTATTTCCTTTCTTTGTTTTGTTGTTTTTTATAGGTAGGGCCATATGAACAGGAAGGTGGACTGGCTCAAACACCAGTTTTAGGTGTTAAGTAAGTGACTAAGGAGTTATATACAATGAGTAACATATAGTCTTATACAGTTAATGCATAAAATGTGGATTGATTAACAAAACAAGCTTTCTGAGTTATTGCTTTAGCTTGTGTACCATGCAGTTATGAATTATCCAAAGTGAAGGAGGCAGAAATACGCAATACATGATACTAATAAATGAAATAAGACTGGTGATATGTGAATGTAAAATGAAGGTCGATGCTACATAGGACAGTCAGTTGGCATAAGCACATTAACATACTGATTGTCTTTTAAGTACAAACTGTCAATATCAGTTTTACTCATATACGGGGGCTAGTGCTGCCCTAGATAGATGCACACACCTGGAAACCTAAATTTTCCCTAGACGTCTGTCAGTAGAACCCTCCAAAGGCCTGCACTCTGAGCAGCACATCACAGCTCTTCACCCTAAACTGTCAACAGAATAAGCCCCACTGTTATTCCTACATCATAAACTGATCCAACTTACCCACTCCCCAACAATATTACAGTATAAATCTGCCATTATGAGTGTTCACTTCCCCACCATTTCTCCAGCCAGCCTGACTGATTTGGGCATCCTGTGGCAATGTAGTAATTGCCTCATGTACATTGACAATCAGTTAGTCTTGAAACAAATACCATATGCGAGAGATGTAATTACACTATCAATTTAGAAACAATCCTCTCACGTAACACAAAACAAGACATCAAACATGTTGCCAGCTCATGCACTTCACCTCTCACACAAGTTCAGGACACAACACATAAACCCACATATGTAGAGGTACTCACTAGAAGTTTACCAAAAGATCAGAGACCTATCAAATTATTTGCACACACCTCAACATGTATAGAAACCACTGCAGATAACAGCATACATAAAGTTCCTAAGGCAAAACATCAAAACCTAATGATTTGGACATAGGAGACTCCATAGTGAGACACATGGATGTCCCCCTCACCAGGCTGGACAAGGAAAAGGTCACTGTCAGCTGCCTATCAGGTGCCAGGATCCATTAGATCATGCATGCACTCATGTCACTCAACAAGTACCATTATGACTCTGTTATAGTCCATGTTGGTGTGAATGACTTGAGGTGCACTTCCCTGGACTATAAGAAGAGAGATATGACTTAACTCTCAGATTATGTGTCCCAGGCAGGTATGACTCTAGCCCTAAGCACCATTACATTCACCCAGGATGATGCCACAGCACAAACAAAAATGATTAACTTCAACAATTGGCTTAGCTTCTGGTGTCATTCCAGGGGGATCCAGTATTTGTCAGCCTGGGAAGACCTGCCCGACAGGCCATGGTGCTTTGCCAGAGATGGTCTGTACCTGTCTCCCATAGGCTTTTGGATACTGACTAAAGTGCTTGCTTCCCCCATAGTACTTTTCTTAGGCAATATTAAAAACGACAAAATTTCTGACATAGCAAAATCCACTAGAGACAAACTCAAGGTTCTGCTGCTTAATGCTAGTAGTCTAAACACAAAACTGCACTCCCTGAAAGCACTCTTCACCTTGTTAAATACTGATGTCTGTGTAGTCACTGAAACATGATTCAAGGCCACAGAGAGCACCCCAGCTGTGCAAGGCTACAATGACTTCCACACATTCAGACCTTAGAATGAGCCTGGAAGAACCAAAGGTCGAGATGTATCCATCTTCATTAAAGCCAAGTACTCCTCCAGATTGGTCAAACAGTATGATTCTTGAAGTACTCCATGCCCAATTAACTATAGGCAAAATACCCTACCACATCATTGCTATCCATAGATCCCCCTCCATGAACCAAGAAAAGCACAATGCTTACTTGGACTTAGTGGAGTCACTTACCGTACAATCCAACGCCTTAGTCATGGAAGATTTAAATTATCCCTGCATTGACTGGGTAGCATTCATGAGCTCAAAGATGCTTGCCCAGCAGTTCATGGACTTTGTCAATGCAAATGCTCTGGAACAGATAGTCTGCACCCCCACAAGGGGCTCTAATGTCCTTGATATAGTACTCACCAACATGGGTGGTCATTGCACTGCCCCCTGTGTGATGCCTTCCCTGGTAAGGTTGGATCATGAATCAGTTTCATTCAAAGTTACTATTGACCCCACACCCCCAAAGGGGCAAAAAAACAAAGGAACTTCTCCAAAGCAAACTACAGCCTACTAAGTGATGGTATAAAAAGTTTTCAACCTCCTTCAATCACAGACAATAATGATTCCTGTGCAGAGATGTACACAAATGCCCTATAGAATCATTTTAGTAACTGTATAGACTCAGCTGTACCTGACCGGATTAAAGCCAGGCCCTCCTGAAAAAACAAGCCACCTTGGTGGACATCTAGTATAAACAGATTGAATAGCAAAAGGAAGAAACTGATGTCCAGGAAAAAGAGGCAACTGCCTCTGCAGAGGAAGAATTCGCTCCACAGATTGAACAAGCAAATCAGAAGTCTTGTAAAGTCCTCTAAAGCTAATTATGAAGCTAAAACAGCATCCCTAACTAAGGACAATCATAAGACATTCTTTAACTACATCCGAAATCTAAAAGGTAGTGCCCAGCTATGTGCCGAACTGGTAGTAGATGATACCACTCACACTATACCAGAGGAAATTGCCAACCTGCTAGCTGACAGATTTGGTGCAAACTTCACCCCCCTATCCTCACCAACCATACCCCAAAGCATACTTGACACTAGTTCTCTACCAGTATCTCTAGAGATCAAGTCATGTCTGCACTCTCTAAGCCCAAAAACACAGCCTCAGTAGGACCAGATAACATCCAAGGTCACTTACTAAGCAATCTAAAACAAGGCCTAGCTGACCCACTTGCCATTCTCTTTAACCATAGCCTGAGAACTGGTTTTGAACAGCAACAGTAATCCCCTTGCATAAAAGAGGTCCATCATTGACCCTGGGAACTATAAACCCATACGTCTAACCAGCCTCTTCTGCAAGGCCATAGAAAGGATCATCATGGGCCTTATCAACAAGGACATAGGTGACCTTCAAACACTAGATCCAACCCAGTCTGGCTTTGTTAAGGGTATATCATGCCTATTAAACCTGGTAGACTTCTTTGAAAAAGTCACCAAAGCCCTGAATGAAGGAAAGACAGTGCATACCACCTCCCTGGACCTAGCTAAAGCCTTTGACACAATGATCCACTCTGGTATCATTGAAAAACTCTCCCAGCTAGATGTACCCTTACATCACTGGATGGGTAGCTAATTGGCTTATCAACAGAATGCATACTGTCAAAGTTGGTGACTCCACCTCTACAAGTTGACCCGTCACCAGTGGCATACTGCAAGGATCTGTACTGGACCCTTTACTATTTGGAATATATTTCTCAGAAGTTCAGGCTAAAGTAGATGGCTTTTGGCTTACTAAGTTTGCTGACGATTGTAAACTTGGTGCAATCATTGAGTCCTCCAATGATGTTAACATATTACAGGAGGGGTTAATACATGCAAATGACTGGTGCCAAAGTCACAATCTAAAACTGAATGTAAAAAAGTGCACTAATATCCCATTTGCAAAGCAGAATTCCTCACTAATTACAATATTGACAGCACTCCTCTAAGTTCAAACTCAGTGATGCAAGTTCTGGGAACTCAGGTCCACATCAATCTGAACTTTGACCACCATATTTCCACAGTGTTAAGGAACACCTTCTACATTGCACATCTCATAAGTAAAGGCATCACATCCAGGTGTAGGTATGTTATAACCCCACTTTACTTGGCCCTAAACAGACCATTAATAGAGTACAATGCTCCCCTTTGTATGTATCTCACAAGACACCTGCAGCAACTGGACAGACCACAGAGGTTTCTAACTAAGAAGATAAAAGGCTTCCAAACCATGACCTAATGGAAAGACTGAAAGCCCTGTCACTGTACTCTGTATCATATAGGCTACTGAGAAGCGAGTTGTACCTGGCCTATAGGGCAGTCTCTGACCCTGACCTAATGGAAATGCTGCACATCTGCAAATCAAATAACACTAGAATTGCTCACTCTAGGGATCTCAGCCTTGTCAGTGACATTAACAGAACATGCTGGAGAGACAGATATGTCTCCCAGAGATTGCTGCTGCTCTGGAATAAACTTCTAATTCAAGTGAAGCAGAGCTCCTCAGTGATCCTATTCAAGCACAAACTGAACAAATGGATGAAAGACCACAAATTCACCCCAGGGGTGGTGCCCATGTCTCTCATCAACAGGGGTAGTCAGTGCTGATCTGTAAAGTACCTCCATCTAACCAAGGACAATTGGAGCAACCTGGGATTAACATGACTAGGCTTATAAAGGCACTAGGGCTAATAGCTAGTAACCACCTATGAACCTATAATGAACAGTGCAAACAGAATACGTGACGGAGGGGATGGGGAAAGGGATGGAACAGTAAGTTAAAAAAGAATAAGCAGAGATGTAGGGCGAAGACAAAGTGAAGAGGAAAGTGAGTATAGATGTCAAGACTCTGGATGGGGGGGGTTAGACAGTGAACAGTTAATACTGGCTCATCCATTGCAGGGGTGGGGAGTTTGCTCTATTCCATTGCAGTAGCACCTTAGGGAGAAAGGATCTCTCCAAATGCACAAGGACTCAAACATGAGCCCATCCAAATCCAGAGGCTGCTTGCACTCAAGCCAATCAAAGCAGCTCTAAAGAAGTGTTAACCTGTCCTGAGCTTGGTATAGATGCCATTGCATCATGATTGTTGGCCAATGTACAGAGGACTGTAGACCTAGCGTACAAAAATCCTAATAGCTCCAAAAATGATACTGCACAGATATTCCTCTGATGTCCTTTCTTGGCCTGTAAGTCTCAGGTTCTTCCCTCCTTGAGGGCAAGCTCAGTCTAGGAGGAACAGCCCAGTCTTGTAGGTGATGGCAAGCTTAGTCTGGGAGGGACAAACCCAGATTTGTAGGTTGGGAGGGGGGTAGCAAGATGCAGCTGTTTGCCAGAGTCCTGCTTGGGCTAAAATACAAATAAAAATCTTATAAAGTAAGGTGTATGGAGTTTAAGGGGATTTACTATAGCATCTATATCTTTACAAATAGTGGCTGACTTCAGATTAAATGATCGCTTCCCACATGACTTATACCTACACTAAGGCTGACTTTTTACTTTTTTTGCCATATCCCTATATTGTATTATCTCTAACATAAGAAAGTGTATCTTAATGCTCTCTTATTATGCTGCCGCCAAGGTTTATCCTAACACACATATGAAATATTCCATGTAACATCTGAAGATACACATGTGATAACTTAGAGCAAAACAACACAAATGTTCATAGACTCCTAAGTGGAGCAGCGCTTCTTTTATAGAATATAGTATTACTTTGATCATTTTCCCAGATCTGTTTTGTCACATTTCCTTGTTATGAAACAAAGCACTAAGCTTTAGCATAAGGAAGCCTCGGCTCTGAACCTTATAGGAACAGCCCTATGTGTGTAGCAAAGCATATGCTATGTATGCCACATTGTATATTTTTAAAATAATTTATTTTGTGTAATGCAATGTGCTAGAATTAAAAAATATCATGCTTATCAATGTTTATGGTTAACTATTTTGTTAACTGTTTTTTGGGGGGACTTGGGGCTGTATTTGTTGGGAGGAAGGTGCAGCATTGTGGAACATGTGGTACAATTCCAAAAAGCCAGGTTATGCTCTTGAAAAGCTCCACTCAAAACAGGCTGACTCTTTAGCAACTCAGATAGAAGTAGTAAAAAGCAGACAGCCTTCTTCCATAGTGCTTTATGTCAAAATTCTAAGCATGAGACAGGAAGATCAATTAGACTGGTCTAGGCCCCTGCAGAGTTTGCTGACCTTTGCAGCCTTACTTTGTAGCTTACAATTGTTTGTAGGACTCTTTATGGAAGTGGTATCAAATGTTTTTACTGAATACTAATTTTTCTCTGATCAAAACTATGTAAGTGGATGACCAAATGTCAGACATAAATATTCTGAAAATGGAAGCTGCAGTATTTATTTCAATAATGAGTACAGACATTTATTATTATTACTATTATTTGTATAGATGCCGCAGTGGTGTAGCGGCAGCGTTGTTGCCTCGCAGCAAGAGGTTCTCCCGTTCGATTCTCGGCTGGAGTGCGGGGAGTGCCTTCTGTGTGGAGTCTGCATGTTCTCCCCGCGGTTGGGTGGTGTTCGAAAGACATGCGTAAATGAGCGTGCCTTCGTTGAAGGTTAGGCGTCGAGCTGGCACCTCAGTGTTCGTAAAAATCTACTGCCAATCATTAGCAGGCCGGAGTTCCGCTGTGGCGACCCCTAACTGGGAAAAGCCGAAAGACAAACAACAACTATTATTTGTATAGAACAGCTTGCCCTATTTGACAGTATGTGTATTCTAGTAATGCAGAATGAGACAGCCTGAGATAGCTATGCTTGCAGTATATACCATCTTAAATAGGCCACAGTTAAGTGTGCATAATGCTAGGATTTACCAAGAATTGTATAATTTATTCCCTAGGCAGAGGAGCCATGGCCATGTGTCAGTTTACCCCATAAAGTGATTGTGGATTACTGCAATTATACAGTATTTTTAAAACAAATTACATGTTTTTGTTCCCATTACTTTTTGTAGTGAAGTCTTCACTTTAATGATCTGTAAATCATCACTGTATTATATTCCTGGTAAGTGGTTGAAAAGGGCTATTCTCTACATTCTGTAAATGTAGAATACAAGTGCTTGAAGTAGGGTTTTGTGTAACTCCAGTCCAGTGCAAGTGTGATAAAGGGTTTTAAAACCTACATCTGTAATTGCACTTTATTAGTTCTGCCTTCATGACTGGGACTGTCATAAGCTGCATGAGTGCTTTTTTATCTCTGTAGCATGGAGGTTTAGAGGATTAGAGTGTAATAATGTAGTTTGTTTTATAAAGAAAGCCAGAAAAATAGCAGGCAGCAAAATTATTGTGTTTATATACATCCCTGAGCACATTTTCAGTGGATCAGAGTTTCAGAAATCTATAGTTCTAAACCTTAAATTGTACATAGGTGAGAAGACTAGTTAGGTTTTAACTTATCAGTGATGTTAGACAACAGAGTGAAATACAAGAATGTACAATTCTTTATTTATTTATTTGTATATTAATTCTGCTGTATTTGTGCATTTTTGCTTCCCTGTCTTATCTTGCTGGGTTTTGAATGAAAAGCTTTGCTTAGCTGCAAAGCAAAATAGCTTATGTTTATGTTTCATGCAACTTTATGTTCAACTCAATTTACACTTAACTGGATCTTTCATTCATGAGTCACAATCTAATCTAGTTATACAAAGGAACATGTGACCTTGTTTCAGGTGAGCACTTTCACAACTGTCTACTGATATTGTAAAAAAATATGTAGCACTGGGAAGCTCTTTAGTAGAGTGATTATTATATTACCGTATCACTTTCAAAGACATTGAAAAGTGTAGGTACAAGCTTTGTCAAGAAAAAATGATACGGAATCAGCAGAAAATGAGTATGTTGGCTTTGCTGCAAAGTTAACTGACTGCCTCAGGAAGCTTGATCACATTGTAGAGGTAGGAAATCAACTCCAACATTTGCCAGCAAATGCCATTGACAACGTTCATCAGACATTTTTGTTTGTTGTCTGTGAAGGGAAACCATGTTTTAATTATTGATATTATAACACTGCTGCAGTATGTTCCAGAATAAAGTTGTTCTCTGTACACTTTTGTTTGACCTTTACAAGGGCAACTACATGAGAGATAAAACACATGCTTCCCAGACTCAAAGATGGTATAACTCATTCTCTGCAAGAAGTCTTCAGAACAGTCTCTCAACTTCAAAATGAATATCAAAAATGCAGTTATTTCTCATGTTGGTGTTTTATAAAACAAGAAGAAAAATGCTCTGGAACATGAAAGCAAAGAGAGTGAAATAGTCTTGTTCTAGACTGCTGTATTGCATTCTTTCTCAAAAACAGAGTATGCTATACACTAATGAAAACGGAATAGCTATAACATGAAATAGTTTGAGGAAAAATAAAACAAGATAAATTCAGGAAATGGGTCTGATTATGAGCAAATAGCAACATCCCGTAGAGTTAAGAGCACAAAGTTTGTTTAGTTTATGGCCATTACAGCAAACCAGGCATGTGAAATGTATCAACCTTTGCACAGCATGTATTTATAGTTCTGCTATGTTTATGTATATTACTGAGTCAACTTCCATTAGGATTTACCCTTTGACCTGCATAAGTATTATGGGATTTTTTTTTAAGTTATTTACATAGCAGCTTAGTAATCATATAATTGACAAAAGTTTTACAAGGCAATAGTGACACATATTTATAAGATAGAGACAAGTGCATACAGTAGAAAGTTTGCTAATCAAGAACAAGCTCTGTAGTAGTTTCTAAGAAAGGTTAAGTTAGTACCAATTTTAGTTAGTTGACAGCTAATGCACTCTGAGGTTAATGGAAAGGTGGACAAAGCATAGCAGTAGTGAGATAAGTATACATCAAGTATGAAGGAAGGAGATGATGAATCTAGGTTGGTGCATGGACATAGCCAGTGAGTTTTAAAGTATTCTTTGAGTTGCTTTTTGAAAAGTAGTGTATAGGAAAGAGATGAGTCACCTGTGGCACTAATTTAGTGCCAGTGATACAAAGGCTTTCAATTGCTTGAAATGGGCACATGTATCTTTGTAACTTTGCAGCTTTATGGATGTTAAGCCAAACACTGTATATGAGCATAGGTGGCAAATTCTTTTCTCTATAAGTACATATAATTCTTCTGTAATGTGCATAGCCGAAAGAGATGGTGGGAATTATATAATCAGAAAGGGAATATCATTAAGGATGCTGTAAAATCTGCATCATACAAACTACAGCACTCTCCTACCATAAAATCTAAATATTCAAAATCTTTGCACCAGATCAGTGCCACAGATGTCTATTTTTACTTCCAGTGACCTCTGTTCAGGAATAAATGTGGAGCCAGGGAAGCTAAGAGAAGGTTCTTCAGCCAGCTTTCCTATCCTAGGAGAATGGTGTGGAGTTAATTGTTGTTTGATGACCTCTGGCTGAGACCAGGGATCTTACAGTCAGCAACTGCAGTAGCAGGAGAATGACAGGGTGTCCAGCATATAATATGTTGGCGTGTGTGACATGTGAGCTAATGTCATTGTGCTTTTCTCCTAGTAGATAGGGGTGCTGACCGGTTAACACAGAATAATGGCTAGAGGAAACCATCTAAGACGGTGCCATCTTAGAAGTCAGGGGGCCTGTACGGCACAGAAAAGATTACCGGAAAAGAGGTAGAGAGGAACTTGGGAAAGGTGGAGGGGAGCAAAGAAGGAAGATAAATCATAGTGTGGTTGGTTGGGGAATGCAGAAGGTGCAAAAAAGGTTCTATATCTTCTGGTAACCTTAGAGCTAAGCCACTATGCTAATATGCCTTTGTGTTAGTATGGCATTATTCAGGCACGACCATTATGGTTTGTTGAAGTTACAATGTTGTGTCTGAACATGTCTAGTCAGACTATGTGCAAGAGCACAGTATCCATTCAGCCTGGGTTGTTTGATACCTCATAATGGCCTGTGGCTGAGTTCCTAGTGGAGACCAGATTCTACATTGTTAAATATCAGGTGAAAATGTTGGTATTGAAAACTTGTATTTTCTTCTCATCAAGTGGCATGATACAGAATGGATTATTCTTACCTTGTGGCGTGACAGAATAAATCACTCTCAACTTATGGTGTGACACACAATGGGTTGTTCTCATCTTGTGGCATGACACAGACTGGATTGTTCTCACCTTGCGGTGTGTCACACAATGGATTGTTACAAAAGAACTATCTGCTCCCACTTTCTCAGTTAAGTAGGTGCCCCTGCTGACTCAGTACTCAGCAGAGCTCATCAATGATTAGCACCTGTATTTTGATAGCTGGCTCATTACAGATGCAGATGCCTCATAGCAAGTGTAACTCTATACCAAACAAGGAGCAGCATAAAACAAATATAGCTCCTTACAAAATGTGCACACTGGCCTACACATATGATGATATATATATATATATATATATATATATATATATATATATATGTGTGTGTGTGTGTGTGTGTGTGTGTGTGTGTGTGTGTGTGTATGTATATGTGTGCATGTTTGTGTGTGTGTGTGTGTGTGTGTGCAAATATAAATATAAATATATATATATATATATATATATATATAAATATAAATATATATATATATATATATATATATATATGCATAACTGCAAAATTCAAATGCATCTAAGTAAATGTTTTTGTTACTAAACTTGAGACTGTAACCATGTGTGGGTTGTCATTGTATGTAGTCTAAGTCCCTTTTGTCCGTACTATATATATTACCATAAGAAATTTTCAAAGTCTTTCAGAAAAACTATTGAATATACAGGTTTTCTCAGTGGGATTTCATAAAATATCACACTGCATTATGTTTAGTATGAGATTGCAGTCTGTCTGATCTGCTAAGTGTATTCAGTGAGCATCCTCCAGTTTCTCTCTCTCTCTCTCTCTCTCTCTCTCTCTCTCTCTCTCTCTCTCCCTGTCTCTCTGTGCTTGTTTTCTAACTCCCCCCAATATTCTGGCCTCTTGGATGCATCTGTTTTTCTATTTTCGATGACATATTCTGGCAGTATATTCCATACATCCACTACACTTCTGTGTGGTAGTCATTCTTTAGGACTAGACTGAAGCTCATTTTTAGCTGGTCATACCTTCTCCTCCACCCATCCTTCTTAAGTTCTAGGTTGTCGCTGCTTCTGTATATGTCCTTGTCTCCCCACACCATGTTTCACCTGTTTATTCTGTGTTTCACTGAACACAGTCTTGACTTTCATCATCTTTCTACACAGCTTCTTTGTATCATCCCCCTTTTCAACTTCATTGCCCCCCCTTTCCAGCAGTGATGTTTTCTCATGCCTGCACTGTGTGTAAAACAGAATGTTATACTCAGTGTGCAATTAATTCATAGCAGCTCAGTGAATCACACAAAGCATAGTTCACCAAAAGATACTCACCTCATTGCCATGTAGCAGAACCAGTAAATGGCATTTAAAATCAGTAATAATGTAGGCAAGACCCCTTACACTTCATCATCCGGACGATTATGCCTCACATACCTTCTATTTATGGAAGTTATGAATCTGGGGATGCAAATTCCTCTACCTTGAGGTCTTGAGTCCTTGGAGTTATAATAAAACTGTGGCACTATTGCTGTGCAATGTGAATCATCCAAATGTGTGAGCAATTAGGAAAGCTTTTAGCCTTTAATTTATTCATTTCTGTTATGTATTTTGTTGACTAGGGCAGACCACCTGGGTAATGTCCATTTATCAAAAAGTCCAAGGAAAAAATATTCAAGAATAATAAAAAAAACACACACACACAAATTGCTAAATATTTTAGGCAAAGGATATTTAACTATCCTGGGTGGCACAGTGATGCAGTGAGTAGCATTGTCAATTCACAGCAAGATGTTCTTCAGTTTGACTGTTGGCTGGGTTGCTTTCTGTGTGGTGTCTGCATGTCATCCCTGCATTTACACTGGTTTCCATGGGAAACTCCACTTTCCCATCTCCCAACAAAGACATGTGCAATATGGATTGGTAACTCTAAATGGCTCCTAGGTGATATGTGCGTGTGTGTGTGTGTGTGTGTGTGTGTGTGTGTGTGTGTGTGTGTGTGTGTGTGTGTGTGTGTGTGTAC
Organism: Protopterus annectens; assembly: GCF_019279795.1. Classification (NCBI taxonomy): domain Eukaryota; kingdom Metazoa; phylum Chordata; order Ceratodontiformes; family Protopteridae; genus Protopterus; species Protopterus annectens. The sequence goes on from NC_056731.1 coordinate 856,819,989, forward strand.
AAGATATGGAAGAAAGACAATCTAATTCCATCTCCTACTTTTCTAGTAAATGTCATGGATGATGGTGGCTGTTCACAGGGTCACTACAGGGGCAGCTGCAACTTCAAAGCAAAAGTATGTATGGATTTATCAAATTTACATTTAACATGAAAGGAACACAAGAATAGGATACTATGGAAGCAGCATTGTATAATGACACAGGCAAAGCAATGTTCTTATAGAATAATAGACATAAGACCCAATGAAGGTGACATAAACAGAGTATTGTTCTATAATAATAATGGTATACATAGCAGTAGCACACACACTAGATGCTGTTAGTGAAATCTAATCACATATTACTATTCACACTTACTATACTCCTATTTTTTTATAATAACAACATGTAGATTTTAAATTCACGCATAGACAGCTAGGCAAACAAACAATACTAAGCAAATGATCAGTGGGACCATAAGATGCCCAGTCATATACACCTTCAGGTGGATGCAATTAAAGGTTCTTCCCACCTGTTGCAAGCATTTAATAGTCTTAACCTTCCAAACTGAGCAGGGCTGTACATGTCTACCCTGGTGTAAATACCCGTCCAGTCATCAAGACTAGTCTTGAAGATAGCTAAAGTAGTATATTGTTGGAGCTGGAGTGGGAACTTATTCTATAGACTGGGTAATACTCTGGGTTAGGAATCCAGCCTTACAGCAAATCTCGTTCATTTGCTGGTGTAAATGTAGCTCCCTGGTGAAAGTGTTTGCAAAGCCACTGGTTTTGTGAAGAAATAAGAAGTCAAACAGAAATGGGTCTTTTGTGGATGCAAAAATGAGGCACAGGTCACCTCAGAAAAGCTGGCTCCTGAGTATGAGGAGAGCTGTGCTAATCTGTTGAGATAGTTGGCACGTTTGAGGCTTTACTTTTCAAGGTTAGAAATGTCTGGAGCCTTTCCAGTTGAACAATATGCATGGATTTGTACATACCAAATGAGTCATGCATTCATTCATTGGTCTAATAAGGGAAGATGACTTCTTTGCTTACTGTGGCCCAGGGTTTGAGTTCTTCAACCTCTGTTTGTTTACCTTGGTAGTCTGAGCAAGTCACTTAATTTTTATGCTGTTCTATGTTAGTACTACATTTATTATTGCTATTTAGAGTGCATACTCTGACAAATCTGTGATGCTTTTTTTGTAGTTCATTGTATATGTAAAGCTTGGTGGTTACTCCAGTGTGAATATGCGTACTTACATGCCTAAACTTACCTAGGAAGCTAGAGTGGCTTCATAGACAGCTCCTTTTTTGATAGCTGCTCCACAGTATTCTGTATTTAGTATTAGTAAGCAGAAACATACAGTTGCTGTATATTTTGTATACAAGCAGAAACACAGTGTTTGTTACAAATTGTTTCCAGTATCTTACCTAACTACAGTTCTAATTGGTATTAGTTAGCAGAAACATACCTGATATTAGTAAGGAGAAACATGCAGTTTGTTTATTTGGTATCTGAAAAGCAGAAGCAGTGTTTGTTGCAAACTCTAACCTGCATCTTATCTACGTACAGTGCTAAGTGGTTTTAGTAAGCACAAACATACTTGGTATTAGTAAGCAGAAACATACACTTGTTTGTTTATTTGGTATCTGAAAAGCAGAAACACAGTGTTTTTCACACATTCTAACCGGTATCTTACCTAACTACGGTTGCTACTTTAACCTGTTAGTACTTTGTTAAATTTATCTATTATGATCTGCCTAGACACTGTTTCATAACCTTTGTGATTCTTTACTCTTCCCTGGACATTTACGTTGGACATTGGATGATGCAGTTATGCAGCAGTATCATTGTCACCTCCCAGCAAGAGGTTCACTCATTTGATTCTCAGCTGGGGTACCTTCTGTGTGGAGTCTGTATGTCCTCCCTGTGTTTATGTGGGTTTCCTCTGGGTGCTCCGTTTTCCTCCCACAATTTAAAGATGTGTGCCTGGAACATTTTTCCCCGGGCCTCCACTGAAAATTAGCTTTGTTCTAAGTCAGACTTTCCCAGTAAACAAATGTTAAATAAATAAAATTACCTCTGTAGCTAGTTACTGTACCATTTCTTGTACCCACTCTCTGTGTTCTGATAATCCTCCCATCACTCTCTGACTAATATCCTCTACTCCCTCCACGTTAGTCTCCGTTTCTCCTAGAACTGGACTAGTCACTTTCTGCTCACACTCTGTCTATTTTTTAATTTTTGCAGTTTGCTCGGGCCATCCACAAACCTCGGGATCACCCCCCCCCCCACCCCACCCCACCTCCGGTTCTGAAGTAAAGTTACAGCTAAAGCTCAAATCAACCCTGGGAAATCTCAACTTACTTTTATATACAAGCCTTCCTTTACAATTAATCATTAGCTGAATGTCATTGAATTATTTTAACAATTTTCTCCTGCTTTTTGACTATCTTTGTGAGGTGAGCACAGCTACATGATCTTCATTCAGCTTCCAACTTGGAGAGCTTTAATCAAGTTGGGCACAAGGTGGCGACATACTCTACTAATTGTATAAGATCCCTACTCCCTCTGTATGCAAACAGGTGAGCTCCAGAGTCTAAAATCAAAACTTTTCCTAAACAAAACTTTAGTTCAATCCCAATCCCCCTAGCCCTACTCATCCTTAATTAGCTCGCTAGCAATATTTGTTTTCTGTAAGACTAAAACCTCTGACATAGTATATTGTCTTACTTACATTTTCTGGCTTCTCACTGTTTTTTTTTTGGACTCCCTCTTGCTGGGGCTTGCCTGGTAACTATGGCATAATACTAACCCAGTAGCTTCTAAACAACAGTATCAGGAACTTAGAAATAAGGCACAAAAAAAAAATAAAACAAATAAAACAGGATAAAATAAACTTCTATCATAACATTCAAAACACATATCAGAAAACCCTCAAAAACTCTGGCCTGCTATAAACTCAATCATTCACCCAAGAAAATTTACTACACCAACCCCAAACATCCACAACAATTCTGACAGCATAGCTACCATTTTTAAGAAACATTTTACTGAATCTATAATTGCCCTTTCCAAGCAGCAAACTCCTACTCCTGATACCAAACCAGCCAAGTCTACAGCTAGCAATGCTTCTTTCTCTTTCTCCCCAGTTCCTACAGCCACTATAAAAAACTACTCCAGAAACTAAAACCTACTACACTTGCCATAGATAATTTACCCAGTGAATACCTCAAAACTGCAGCTGAATCTGTAGCCTTCCCGGCATCAATCCTTATAAATAGATCCATTCTCGAAAACAAGGTTCCTCAACTGTGGAAAATCTCCCATGTAATCCCACTTCATAAAGGGGGACCTTCCACAGAACTGAAAAACTATCATCCAATTGCTATTCTGTCACCTCTTTCTAAGCTACACAAGAGGTGTATTCATCTCCAAGTCATGAAATTCTTACTAACAAATAACCTTCTCTCAAACACTCAGCATGGGTTTCGGCCATTGCATAGTACCACTACAACTCTCTTATCCTTCAATAATACCATAAACCATCACAGGAATAACCACAAATTTGTATCTGCCATCTTTCTAGACCTATCAAAAGCTTCATATATGATCTCCCATTCCAAACTAATAGATGTACTAACTGAATTATCCTTTTCACCATCTGCCACAGCTTGGTTTAATAACTATTTATCTGGCCATCAACAATGTGTTCTATGGCAAGGTGACCTATCTCAATGCCTTCCTTTACCCATTGGTGTCACCAAGGATTTATCTTAGACCCTCTCCTTTTTCCCTCTCTTTACTAATAATCCACACAGAACTACTCCATGTGGTTCTATAATACAGTATGCAGATGATTCAACACTTATCTGTGCTGCCACTTCTCTATCAGCTTTTCATTCTCAAACTCAGGAATCTTTCACTTCTGTTGAAACATGGTTAGCCAATCCCATCAAATCCTGAACCCAAACAAAACTAAATTATTACTCTCCCAACCTAACAAGACATCTATGTCATGCCCAACATTTAACACAATAGCCAAAGACAATACTGTCATCTTCCCAACAACCCATACAAAGCTTCTTGGAGTGGAAATAGACAATAACCTAAAATTTGACTTACATGTTTCCCTTACAATAAAAAAGTCCATAAGAAACTTGGAAGTCTATATAGACACAAAAGGTTCCTGACCAAAATGGCCAAAATTACTTTAGCACAAACCCATCTGCTCTCCACTCTGCTTATATGCCTCTCAAATTTTAACTAATCTAAGGAAAACTGAATATTCTAAGCTAGAAGCATGTTATAATAAAATTGCTAAATTTGCATCTGACTGCCTATATATAACACATCATTGTACAGCTTTAAGGATACTAGACTGGCTTGAACTCCCAACATTATTCTTTACAACCAACTCTCTCTAACTCACAAAATGGTAACACAACCAACCAGAACCCCTGCACTACAAAATATCATCCTTCCTTACAGTCCCAGCAGACCACTTTGCTCTAACAGTAAGAACTTAGTCACAGTCTCCAAGGCCAACAACACTGCAGGAGAATCTTTATTTTCCAGCTATTTATCTCATATATGGAACTCCCTTCCTAACTCCATTCTCTCAATCTTGTTCACTAACCATTGTAAGCCATCACTTAAAGCTTATCTAAAACATATGTGGCTATGTTCCTGTACTAACCCCTCATGAATGCTCTGATACATCACAGTATACTCCAACCATATGCAACTTCTTCCCCGATGTTTAATCTTTTATCCCTACCGGCCTGTCTTAACCTTATATCTTGACATAAGTCATACTTTACAAATAGTACTAGCTTGTTCAAAGCCTAGGGTTTGTTGTCATGATGTATCAAATTTGTATTTTCTTATGTATACTACATTTTGTTTACTTTATACTTTATTGATTATTGTAGTTTGTGCATTAAAATTTACTGTTACTCATGGAGCTTTTCTCCCCAAGCCTCCACTGAAAAAGGACCTGCGTCCAGTCAGACTCTTCCGGTAAACAAATGTTAAATAAATAAATAATAAATTAACCAGACAATACTCTCAGGCTGAGTCTGAAATTGCCATTTGGATTAGTGCAATACCCTGGTTAACAGTAAGTAAGTAAAAATAAAAAAAAAAAAATTAATTCTCTATACAAAGAGTAGTTATGCATTGTTAAATATTGGCAGAAAATTCTGCATTTGGAGGAAATTCACTATTTACATTTTCCTGTATTATGATGATAATTTTTTAGCATGGAGATGGAGGAAATACTGTGAGGAAAAAGGGAAAATTTCATGCAAAAAGAAATAATTAGAGGGAAGGTATGGTGAAAGCTGAGGAAGCTTAAACAGTTAAAATATGAGTGGAGAGAGAGAGAGAGATAGAGACAGATGGAAGGAAAAAGAGGGAACTGATGTAGGAGGATGCATGAGCAGAAAACAGAGACGTTGAAAGGGAAAGGGATGCAGTGATTAGGGTAAACTTAGAGGGTAGTAGAAGCCAAATGATATAACGTTTATTTATTTACTTATTTATTTGAGATATTTAGCAGGATTGAGCACTAATCACGCTATAACAATGACTAATTTCAATCTCAGCTCAGGAGTGATGAAAGCAAAATAAGGGAATGCAGTTTGATATTTAAAGCATAAGACCAAAACTCATTACTATACAGATCATGTGCATACATTATATGAGCAAGAGTCATAGTAACACAGAGTATGCTATGCACTGACAGGTTGCTGGGATGAGAGTATGACGACTGATGACAAATGTAGAGAAATTAGATAAATGCCCAGAGTGATGACAGTGGCATTTAGCAAGCTGCTGATGATTGTCTTTTAGTTGTGTACAGAATTTTGGGTACAATGTTTCTTTAATATGAGACGGGATAGTTTCCTATAGTTTGGGGCCCAATGCAGAGAAACCATCATCTGTGGACTGGAGACTGGTTTTATGGCGTTGTATTTTAGGGGCTGAGAGGTCTATATTCCTACTGATGTAGGAAGTGGATTGCCTTATTATATTGGCTAGAAAAGGAAAGATTGTTAGGTTATGTTGAAGTCTAAAAAGTTGTGAGCCCAACAGAAGCTAAGTTCTTTGCTTGACTGGGAGCTATTTTGTTTTTTTTATAGTGTTTTATAGTGGTGTTCTTGTTTTGGGGAAAGTGTGATGGACCTGCAAACTTCCTTGATGATGGCTTAAATGCATGCAAAATTACTTTGAGGTGTATGTTATTAATGAAAGACCATACTCTTCTTGAAAGAATAAAATGCCTTTGATTATTGCTTTTCTGGAGGGACTGCAGAGTAAGGGGGGTATTTTGTTTACCCAGAATAGCAATGGGTTGCTCTTTTTTTCCTTGTATCATCAAGACAGAGGCTGAAGTTGAATGTTGGGTCTAGCCAAAGACCAAGATACCTGAATAAGTTAGTATTTTCTATACTAGTAATGTTGTGATTCATGATTTTTAATGGACAGAAAGTTTTACTCAACTTTTGTTTGGTCCCAAAAGCATAGTTTTAGTTTGGAAAGCATTAAATAGAAGTTTATTATTGCTGATCCTTTTGATAAAGGGGAGGAAGTCTGACTGAAGTTTTTCTTGCGTTTAGTGAAATAAGAGAATATCATCAGCATAAATTTGTAGGGGATGGTGAGATAGGTGAAAGGGCATGTTTTTAATATCGATGAATAATATGAGGGGGACAAGTATGGAGCCTTGTGACACCCCTTGTCTGAGTCAGACTGAAGGTGAAAAACAGAACCAAATTTTGACACAGAAATGGCAATTTGTGATTTTTTTTTTTGTGGGAGAACTGAGAGATAATGATACATAAGATATGTATGAAAGAGCAAAATAGCATGGAGCGGAATGATGCTGGGGTACATGTGGGTAGTCAATCTTTTATCCATAGACAGAGTATCCCTCAGTCATGCCTGCATCTACTTTCCACTTCCAACCATTGAAGCTTGCTGAAGTCAAAATAATTCGCCAGCTAATTGCCTGTATCCAGTTTCACAGTACTTAGATTATAGAAGTGGCCAAGGCCTGAATGGCAAGATTAATTTGTCTGATAGCCCATCCTGATTAGATCCCTGGTGTCTGTTTCTTGCAGTATGTAACCACACTTTCTGTAAGTATTCTCTCCATTGGTTTCCAACCAAAGATGCTAGATCAACTGGCATGCAGTTGTCAGAGTCATTCTACCTGATAGCTTTGCAAATATTGCTTTAACCTTCCACAACTCCACTAGCATTTCCCTGGCAGCTAGTGACCTTATGGATACCTCTTTTGTGGAGAATATCCTAATGCCGTACCTAGACTTGTTAGTATTTTTTTTTGGGGGGGGTGGGGTTGCATGTGACTGTTGTAATCTGTCCTCATTCAACTTGGCATTTCTCATTGATTCTGCAAAAGACATTGTTTCCATTGGTCCATTCCTTTCTTAATTTGAGCCCTTCACCTGCTGGTACCCTGCTTTTCATTTCTCCTTGGTAAAGATGGACATGAAGAATGAAACTAAAGAAAACTTGTTTCACTTTTAAATCTGCCCTGTTAGCTCATTCTCCACCCTTTCCCTTGGTTTACCAAGTCTCTTTTTTCCTTCTTCAGCATTAAAAGCTCTTTCTCCCAGACTATCCATATATTATTTTGTATTTCTTGTCCAGATTCCATTAACATTCCTTGTTACCCTCCAGTCATCCATCACTCTTTCAATCATACTCTCTTACCTAATCTATTTTCCTATAGTTTGATACCTGATTTTGATTGATCTATCCCTCCCCCACTTATAGGAACCCAGCTCTAATACAGTCACTATTTTCCAGAATGCCATAAACTCTGCAATTTTGACTCCTATTGATTTACCTCACATTATATCTAGTAGCCTGATTTTTTTTAGAATTTTTCTGGCCATGATGCTCACATTTTTTGTTGTCTAATATTGTCATTACTTCATTTTTTTATGTCTATAACATTTCACTTTACTCCTAGAAGGCATACAACTCTCATTAGTATCAAACTCTGCTTATCTATTTAAACATTTGCTCCCATTATTAGATTGTCATCCTGTTTAGTAGCATTCACTGTCCTGTAGTTTGTCTATATGTACCAAGCCCTCCCTGCTAACATCTACCTAGCAGACCTAACATGCCTACCCCCCCTTCCTTGGCTACGCATCCTTGGTAGTTTCTGTTGTTACTGCCGTCCTTTTGTTTTTCCTGGCCTACCTGCCCTCCCTACCCTTCACTAACGTGTGACAATTACCCTGAAGGCACACTATAAAATGCTATGCTGAGTAGTTCTGTGCTCCGCAGGGGAGTACATGGCAGACAAGGGTTCTCCTCTACTACTTATAGCTCAACAACTGTCTGGCAGAAGTGCTGCTGGACTCATGTTAGCAAAACTGGAAGCTGTGTTATCCTCTGCTGCTTTAAGTATTGCAAAATCTAATAAACCGAATGTGACAAATTGCTTTTGTGTGATTGCAGTTCTTGTCCCAGTCACTTTGAAACATTCAACTGTTAATGAGGAATGACACATTTGCTGGCAGCCAGATATGCACACATTTTTAATATAACAATTTTTTTCAAGAGTGTCCTCCATTATGTGTAGTTTTCTATAGAGTATGTCATGTTATCTGTTTACAAAAATTACTAAATATATGTGATATTTGAGGAAGTAGCACTCCCCTTACATGTGCCTGTCAGGGTTGTGCTGCTGGATTGATTATTCCAGTAAATGCCTGTGTAGAGTTTCATTTGATGCAACAGTATTTTTTGACATTCCTTGAGCATCAGCAAACCTCTCCATGGTGCAAGCAGCTCTCTGAGAGCTGCCACTCAAACATTGATCATACTGTTCATATACCATCACGCATTTCTTCAGATTTATTGCAAATACCTGTCTACAGCAGCGTAAAGCATGTCTGAGAGCAACAAATGAATGTTTCCAAAGGAGGCTGTGACTATTATTAGAAGCCATGATTGTAGTAGCATCCCCAGATACAGGGTAGAATAAAAGGAGCAAAGAAAAAAAAACTTTCATTCTCTTACTACAAAATGAATTGTGTTTTATACAATGATATAGTTAACCCTGACATCAGGAATAGACAGTCTCTAGTAGTTAAATTTGACTCAAGAAATTATTCTACCTGCTGCGCTGGTGTTTAGTTTCTTTTCCAATACAGTAGGAGTCAATTTTGTGATTTGAAAGGTGTTGCACATTTTCTACTTCACAAATGCACAGAACTTGCACAATAGCACAACTAGACACAGACTTTCAGCAAAAACCATTGTAAACTATATTCAATAACGCATCTGGTGTCTCAGTGTTTATCAATGCTTTTCTGTGACTGCAAAGCAGGCGAATACAAAAACTGCATCAAGACTAGTTTGCATGATCAAGCACTTGCAAGACAACCTAAATGTGCTTAACAGTTGTCTATGCTTTTTTTTTTTTTTTGTAACAGCAGAAATTACTCAAAAAATGTTTTAAAAAACAGTACTGTGATATAGAAGATTAGATGAAAAAATGTACTAGTCAAAATGGTAACGTAGGTAATGGGAGAAGCAAAGCATCAGTATAAAGGGGGATAAAATTACCTACATATTTCTGACCTCCTTCTTCCCTCTTTTGTTCTTTTCTCTGTCTCCCTCTTCAATTAGTAATTCCTTCCTGATTTTTTTTCTACATCCACAAGGATACCCATTATCCATTCTGTTTAATGTGCTGCTTCTATTATGCAATTTTTGTACTTTTTTTGTAAACTTTTATTTGTGATACTAGAAACTGTTTTTTTTTTTTTTTTTAAAAAGTGTTTCTCCTCAGGCCTCCACTGAAAATGAACTTTGCTCAGCTGAGCTATTCCAATCAACTAATGAAAAATAAAAAATAAATAACATAATTGTGTATAGCATAACTATTTATATTTAATATCTTGCATGCAGTGAGATTTAAGGGCACTGACAACCAGCCATAATGTTTGCAAAGAATGATGTTTGGATAACATTAAGCACAGATTTTTAATGCAGCAATGATACAACTAAAATTATAAATTAACTTCTTCATAGGCACCTATTTCTCTAATGGACACAAGTAGCCTGTAAATGGTTCGTCTCCCAGGTCCATGCTTACACTTATCAAGGGTAGCAGAACTTGTCAAAGATTTGCGATGCATGGCTAGGCTTAAAAAGGCCCTCGTGGTCGTTAGCCTAGTAAACACCTATGAACTTAGGAACCTATGAACCATAGCACACAGCGAATTTAGCTTTACCAGAGATGGGACAGAAATGGTATTAAGCTATTTTCATAATAAATGAAAAGTGAATGGGTATATATTACATATACTGTATTAAAAAGGATAATTTAATGTTGAAGCAAAGTAAATTTTGGAAATGAATAATATGAAAGCAAAACAAAACAATTTCTGCATAATGGTGAGTATGATTCAAGTGAAACATTTTTGAGACTTGCAAAAGTTTTCACATGTGCAAATTGACATTTTTTATATGAATGTTCTAATTGTTTATATAAGCTTTACATGTGGTTTCTTGATAAATAAAATGCTATATACTTAACCTATGTATACCTGTATTATTTGCATTGCATGATTGGGTCTTGGTCATGGTTGAAAAGGGTCTGCTGACCAGTCCACTTAACTGGTTAACAAATTAAAATAAATAAATAAATGGAAATGGCAATTAGTGTTTTTAAATAAAATATTCCTTTATTTTTAAAGAAATGCAAATAAATAAATGTTAATGCATTAAATGAATATGTAGGGTAAGAAAATATTTCACATGATCTGTAGCTACATAAACAACGCAGAGGTATCGAAGACTGAGTGACATATTGACAGAGTGGAACTGTACTGTCCAATGAATGATATCTCAGATGATAGGTACTGGAATCCACAAACTGTTGTAAATTGGTAGCGCCCAATTAAACCATTTCAGAATTCACTCAAATGAACAGCAGATATCTTACAGAAGCATGTGGCTCTCAATGCTTTAATATATGCAGGACATTTTATTTTTATAAGAAAAATCAATATGGAGTGTGAAAGTATTTTGGAATATATGGCAGAATTGTGAAGCTAGATGATAACTGCGTTTGAAGATTCATATATATCCTAATAGACAGATATATTTTTATGTAACATATTGGGCTAGCAGTATCACTGAAAACAGATCAGGACACCCTAGAATTACCAAATATTTTCTACAAAGTGTGGTCATTAATGGATAGTCTGTTAAGTCACGTAGGAAACAAGAATGTTTAAAATACAGATGAGTGTTATATAAGGTTGATACATGTTAAATTTGTGGCATCCGCACTCTGGGCCAGTAATCAAGGAGCCTGAATCCTCACCACTGACACTGGAGAGGGATGTTCACTTAGAATACAAAGAGATACACTCAGTATTTCCAGATGCAGACCGCTCTGCATCAAGCACAATTTCCCTTAAGAGTACACAGGGAACACACTCAGCCTAGGGTCTGGGTTTCTTTCTCTGTCTCCCCAGGGCCCAAGTGAGACTCCCCATTGGCACAGCTGCAAAGTTAAGTTCTCAGCCAAGTGTCCAAGCCAAGTCCTCCAGCACCCTCTCTGTGAAACCAGTGTTTTGTGTCCCTGCTCCAAGTAGCTGACACACACGCACTTTGAGATTTGATTTTCACACACACCTGGGAAAGGCTGGCACAGATTTACCTGCTGTGCTCCCTTCTGCCCAAACTATAAGGTAGTTTTCTCTGCTACCAGACACTACAAAGCCGACTACTTAAGGCTCTTGCAAGGCACCCAATTATACAGAGGGAAATTAATACAAATGGTAATGTTGACCAAACAACCAGGCGTCAGGAGTAGCCACAGTGTTACCAATAGATATAAGTACTCTCAAAGGTTAAAATATCCTCTAAAGGACCAACCACAATGAACAGTTTAAATATATTTAATAATAAATAATAAAAGAACATGAAAATATTAAATATCTATTTACAGTAAACACCAGAGTTTCAATCACAGGAAGTATTAAAATAACACAGCTGGAAAGGCTCACACAGTTACATTTATATTGTCCTGACTCATCTGGAGAATTACTGTTCCTACTTACTTAATAGAGCAATGCAAGATGAAGTAGGTGAGGGATCCTTCTATCTCAGGTTCCAAAAAACAGACTACCATGAGACTTCTGTATCCCCTAATATTAAAACATTATTTCTGTATAGAATTACATCATATACATCTGGTCATCTGACTTCTGGTTCCCATGCAATGCCCTAGCTGCTAGAAACTGACAGAATTTAGCACCTACATGTCAGAAGTAATAAAACAATTACAAACTTCTACTCCTCCTACAGAGACTAACAAACCTTGCTTCTTACAGACATTGCATCTCTGGCTTCATTTGAAACTGTGAGACAACATCTTTATGGCCTAGGCCCAATAATTTAAATTTTTACTATTTTCCAAAGTTAGCTGGAGCTGAGCTTAACCTCTTCTCTTCCAGTATCCTCTGTTAATATATATATATATATATATATATATATATATATAATATATATATATATATATATATATATATATATATATATATATATATATATATATATATATATATATATATATGGGTCTACTTTAGTTGACCGAAACGTCAGTTCGCCGACACGCAAAGCACCGAGACCAAACAACCAAAAACACACAATACCGACAACTCACAAAACCGAACACCATTACACCGACACACAAAACGTAAACTACACATTACACACAATTGCATATCCACTAACCTTAACCCAAACCCTAACCCTAAGGTCCGACACTACCGCACACTTACCCTACCCGCACCCTAACCCTAACTCACTTAACCCACCCCTAAACCTAAAGTCCATCACTATCGCATACTTACCCTACCTGAACCCTAACCCTAACTCACTTAACCCACCCTAAAACATAAAGCCTGTCACTATCGCACACTCACCCTACCCGTACCCTAACCCTAACTCACTTAACCCGCCCCTAAACTACACTCCGTCACTATCACACACTTACCTTACCCGAACCCTAAGTCAGACACTACTGCACACTCACCTTTCCTGCACCCTAACCCTAAATCCCTCACTATCGCACACTTACCTGTCCGCTTCCTAACCCTAAATCCCTCACTATCGCACACTTACCGAGTCGCGCTCACACTTTCCCCATGTCGGTCTTTCAGCTGTCAGGATTTCACCTTGTCGATCACCTTTGTTTTCGGTCGTTTAGTCTCGGTCTTCTGCGTGTCGGCAAAGTGGCGTTTCGGTCAACTAAAGTAGACCCATATATATATATATATATATATATATATATATATATATATATATATATATTTATTTCAGTTACAATACAGTCAGGGCCCACTGTTGGTACATTTTTAACACAAGCAACTTTACAAATCCATTTTCAACACAAGTATCTGTACAAATCAGTTTGATATTCAAATAACATAAAATTCTTTACTAAATTCCAGCTACCTGTGCTGGCATATGTTACGCATCCACTGTCCTACTTCTCCTGACACAGCTGGCAATACCTCACATCATCACAAAGTTAAACAAAAATACTACAAGATGTGGCATAAAAATGGCTAGACTGAATTATATGCAACTAGAAAAATAACAAAAAGAAAGTTTATGCCACTTACCCATTTTATTGATTCAAGTAACCATTTCACTTTCCATTCTATTAGAAGTTCTTTAGACTCATATAATGGTATGTATGGGAATAATTCCTTAACTCTTTCATGCAAATCATTAATAAAATATTTCATGCATGTAATGTTTCACTTCTGCCACTGTTAAACTGTTCTAAATAATGTCTCTATCAGATTGGTTCATATATCAAATTGTAATGTACCATTTTTTTATTTATACCCAGTTTTATCTGACCTTTCTACCCTTCTTGCTGCCACCATCTTGTACACACACACACACACACACACACACACACACACACACACACACACACACACACACACACACACAAACATACACACACAGATTTGTGTTTATCTTATGCCCTAAGTTTTCCATTTACTTTGTTCCTATAGCTTTTCCATCAGTACACTTACAGGAAGAAGCTAAACCATTTACTAATTTCATGGTTATACTATTAAGTGTCCTAATAAAGCAACTTTAGCTATTCTTCTCTGCTGTATGAACTTTGGGCAGTGACAGCATGCATTTTTATTATTTGTATGGCTACATCTGCTTGCTATATTGACATTCTTTCTGTTAACATTGGATTTATGTCTTCATGAAGAGAACCCTTTCTGGGAACTTTTTTAAAAGCTATCAATATTATGTGGACTTTCCAGACCTCTTCCACAAGCATGTGTTCTAGCACTAAGCTCTGTACCTGATAAAGAACATATTACCTTAGGCAGGAACTAGGTGACCCCAGCTCTCTCAGCCAACATCTGACAACCTGTTTGAAAAATAACACATATAATGAAGGGCATGATATCATATGCTGTTTATATGGACTAGCATATTAACTATTCATTCATTTATACCAACCAAATACAAATATTTGTTTTTATTTTATATATTTGTTAACTGAGCTAGAGAACTCATCCATATGGACCTTTTTTAGGCTCAGCCCAAGAGCACTGTTTAGTTAAGTGACTTGCTTTGAGTCACACACTAAGCAAATGGAGGCTGAGGGAATCAAACCATGGACCAAAGAAAGCAGCTTGTTAATAACTCATAGCCTTAATCCTCTGCACTATCTGTTAGACTTCCAGTTTACTGCTAGTACTTACTAACACTAGATATGACACAAAATTAATGCCATCACTTTGAATGCATTTTTTTCCAAATTTATTTTCCATATAGATGTATTTGTATTTTTCTTACTGCTTTAGATGTTAGTAGTGCTATGAGAAATGTGTTAGAACACCTATAGTTAATATCTCAAAAACCAAATCTATGAACTTTGGTACAAGCCATATTTGACTAGCCTTAGCCCTAGCCCTTAGCCCTAGCCCTTCTTGACCAATACAAGTTATCCCCTCTTCTCATCTCATATCAGATTACTTATTGAGTAGACTGCCCCCTTTGCACGTATTTGTCTAAACACTTCACACAACTTGAAATGCTCAGCACATTGACCCTTTAACTCTACAAAGACTTCCCACTGAATTAGCCACATTTTTAGCAGTATTTCTATCCCTGCTTGCGTGGAGTTCTCTTTCCCCTGAGGTTAGAAATATTATTCCTTATATAATCTTGTTCAGAAACATTCTCCTACCTCTCTGACTAAAAACTCACAGCACAAGTGTTTTCCAGTCACTTACCTTCCCCTTTTTCTTCTCCTTTCCTGTCTTTCTCCACTTTACTTCTCTATGTTAAAAAGACTGTGTCTGCATTTTCTGTACTTCATGTGATGTTATGTTTGTAGTTACTGCAGTTATCTTAGTGATCATTTTCTAGTTACATATTATTGGTGTATTTTGCTTAGCCCTAGTACTTTTACATTTTCTAAATCCTTCATTTTGTATCAGCATGTACTAAATGTGTGCATTTAATTCATAATTTCACATGTAGAATGGAGTACTATTATGCTGTGTATTGTCATACTGCTGTTTCACTGTACTATATCTTGAGCAGATAATGGCCAGAAAGAGTACACTAATCAGTCTGCTCACCCAGTTAAATGATAAATTAAAAAACAAAATAAAATAAAATGCATCAAAATAATTGCTGATGACCTTGGAAGAATAATGATAAATCTGTAAGCTTTAAACCAGGGGGTTTCAGCACCATAACCCAAACATAGCACGGATTACAGAATCCTGGTTAAAATGAGATGAAGTCATTACTCAGGCTTTTCTACAAGCATGGTGATGGACAGGTTGACAGATGAGATCAGACAAGAGTCCCCATGGACTATGATATTTGCAGATGACATTGTGATCTGTAGTGAGAGTAGGGAACAGGTGGAGGACACCCTGGAGAGATGGAGGTATGCTCTAGAAAGAAGAGGAATGAAGGTCAGCAGGACTAAGACAGAATATATGTGTGTGAATGAGAGGGAGGCTAGAGGAATGGTGGGGATGCAAGGAGTAGAGGTGGCGAAGGTGGATGAGTTTAAATACTTGGGGTCAATAGTTCAGAGTAACAGTGAGTGTGGAAGAGAGGTGAAGAAGAGAGTAGAGGCAGGATGGAGTGGGTGGAGAAGAGTGTCAGGAGTGATTTGTGACAGACGAGTACCTGTCAGAGTGAAAGGGAAGGTCTACAAGAGGGTAGTGAGACCAGCTATGTTATATGGGTTGGAGACAGTGGCATTGACAAAAAGGCAGGAGTTTGAGATGGATGTGGCAGAGTTAAAGATGTTAAGATTTGCACTGGGTGTGACGAGGGTGGACAGGATTAGGAATAAGTATATTAGAGGGTCAGCCCAGGTCGGAAGGTTTGGAGACAAATCCAGAGAGGCAAGATTATGTTGGTTTGGACATGTGCTGAGGAGGGATGCTGAGTATATTGGGAAAAAGATGCTAAGGATGAAGCTACCAGGTAACAGGAAAAGAGGAAGGCCTAAGATAAGGTTTATGGATGTGGTGAGAGAGGGCATGCAGGTGGCTGGTGTGACAGAGCAAGATGCAGAGGACAGGAAGAAATGGAAACAGGTGATCCACTGTGGCGACCCCTAACGGGAACAGCCGAAAGAAGATGATGATGTAATGATTTTGAAATCAGAAACTTGGATCTAGAGTGGAAGAAGTACTTATATTTATTAGTATGAACACTGACTATGAACTTGTTTCGGATTCTAATATGTCAAATCATAAACCAAATTACAAAGACATGCATCTGGAGCATTTCTCCTTGGGCTTCCGCTGAAAATTGGCTTTGTTCCAAGTCAGACTTTCCCAGTAAACAATGTTAAATAAATAAATAGACAAGTTTGCAAATACTGCCTGGCTCAGATCTCAAATTAAGAACTGCCTTCATTTTTCTTTGTCTTCTTCACAGAGAACTGTAAAAGAGGTTATCAAAATTTCATTTACTTGCCTAGACTGTAATAATTCACTGGTGTAGGGAGACTTAAAGACGTATCCTGGCAAGCTAGAAACAATGTTTCTTCACTACAATGAACTAAATGATTATAGTTTCTCCTAGATAGTTATTGATCCATTGAGATCTATCGCTGTCTTATGCAACCAGACCATCTCTGGCCCATAAATGTCCCATACTCAGAGACAACTTCTTCCTTTTCCACTAAAAGTAAATATAGTAGATATAAGGTTATCTTTTATAAAGTTTTCAAGAAGGTTATCAAATGTAGATGTGGAATGATACAGCTTTCACTGACTAGTCATGGATCACAACTCAAACTGGTTCCAGTAGTGTGTATTGCAGTACTGCCGTAGCATCTTGACATCAGTTTAGGGGAAATACTATCCATGCCAAAAGAAAACGGACAAAGGGCAACCAGTTCTTTGGAATAACTGAACTAGACTGATTGCACTGCATGCAATGCAGACTGGCAGATCTTTGAATGCAATAAATTGCAGTCTGACTTTGACCACTACTGCATTCTTATAAATGAATGCAAAAAGCTAATCAATAAAGCTAAAGGCATGTTTGTGAACTGGCAGCAAGAAACACTTTTTGGCAAACCAAGGGATCTGGATTAAAAAAAACTATAAAACACTTAGCAGTGCCATATGACAGTGAGAAGGAGCAAAGAATCCATCTGAAGACCAAACAGCTTTAAAATTTGGTTCACACTTTGCTGTGCCACATTTTTAACACTGTTTCCTTAAAAGTGTGGCAGAGTGAAGCATATAAGCAAATCTAAGCAAACAATAATGTTTGATAGGGTGGGTATTACAGAAAAATAGAACTAAGAATAATGATCTACCCAAGAATCTTCTGAGGCCCAACACTGCCATCCAAGGAGGGCCTCTGCACCCTTAGAAGGCCAGTTATTTCCTTGTAACACCCACCATATCAGACATTATTGCTCTTAGAAAATGAGCTATCTGTGAAATTGTTTTGCATTTATGGGTTCATTGATTAGTATGAGGCTCAGTGTCCATGCAGGCTAATTTAAACCTAACCAATTATTCCTTTTGATGCTCAAAATTATCTTGGAGTTTAGACTCACCCAACCTTTTCCAATGATCTATGTTTACATATTACTCTAATGATAATTACTAGATCAAAACATACAGTGGATATAAAAAGTATACACACCCCTGTTAATAAAATGAGACCACAATAAATCATTTCAAAACTTTTCCCACCTTTAATGTGACCTATAACCTGTACAATTCAATTGAAGAACAAACAAATCTATTAGGGGAAAAAATATGAAAATAAAAAATGTACAATAAGCTGGTTGTATAGGTGTGCACACCCTTAAACTAATACTTTGTTGACACACCTTTTGATTTAATTACAGCATTCAGTCTTCTTTGGTAGAAGTCTATCAGCATGGCACATCTTGACTTGGCAATATTTGCCCACTTTTCTTTGTAAAAGCACTCCAAATCTGTCCGATTGCATAGAGCATCCCTTTGTGCACAGCCTTCTTCAGGTCACCCCACAAATTTTCTGTTGGTGTTAGGTCTGGGCTCTGGCTGGGCCATTCCAAAACTTTAATTTTCTTCTGGTGAAGCCATTCATTGATTTGGATGTATGCTTGGTGTCATTGTCATGTTGAAAGGTGAAATTCCTCTTCATCTTCAGCTTTCTAGCAGACGCCTGAAGATTTGGGGTCAGAAGTGACTGGTATTTGGAACTGTTCATAATTCCCTCCACCTTGACTAAAGCCCCTGCTCCAGCTGAAGAAAAGCAACCCTAAAGCATGATACTGCCACCACCATGCTTCACCATGGGGATGGTGTTCTTTTGGTGATGCAAAGTGTTGTTTTTGCACCAAACGTACCTTTTGGAATTGTGGCAAAAAAATTCAGCCTTGGTCTCATCAGACCATAACACATTTTCCCACATGCTTTTGATGTATTGTTTTGCAAATTTTATCAGGGCCTGGATGTTTTTCTGTGTAAGAAAAGGCTTCTGTCTTGCAACCCTACTCCATAGTCCAAACATATGGAGAACACAGGAGATTGTTGTCACATGTAGTACACAACCAGTACTTGCCAGACATTCCTGCAGCTCCTTCAGTGTTGCTGTGGGTCTCTTGGCAGCCTCCCTGACCAGTTTTTGTCTTGTCTTTTCATCAATTTTGGGGCAATGTCCGGTTCTTTGCAATGTTACTGTTGTCCCATATTTTCTCCACTTTTTGATGACTGTCTTCACTGTGTTCCATGGTATATCCAATGCTGTGGACATTTTTTTGTACCCTTCTCCTGACTGATACCTTTCAGCAATGAGATCCCTTTGATGCTTTGTAAGGTCTCTGTGAACCATGGCTGTTGCTGTAGCAGGCAACTGAATAAATGTCAGGAAAATCCTACTAGGACAGCTGGACTTTATTTGGAGTTAATCAGAATCTCTCTTTAATTGATGGCAGGTGTGCACCCAAGAAGACTGAATGCTGTAATTAAATAGAAAGGTGCTTCAACAAAGTATTAGTTTAAGGGTGTGCACACTTATGGAACCAGCTTATTGTACATTTTTTTGTTTTTAATATTTTTCCCTTAACAGAATTGTTTGTTATGCAATTGAATTGTATAGGTTATAGTTCACATTAAAGGTGGGAAAAGTTTTGAAATGATTTATTGTGGTCTCATTTTTCAAAATAACAAAAACCTGGCATTTTAACAGGGGTGTGTACACTTTTTATATCCACTATAGATATTTGGAGGGGACCCACACATTGGGATATAGCATTTAGGAGCTGCCTTTGTACATTACTAGTATGGGGGGAGTCCTGGTGTAAATTCCTTATTCCCCATCATTATGCTTCAATGTAGTCAATGATGACCTTTGTTTTATGTGGATGCGGAGTCTGGTCCATAGCAGTAGTATCCTCTATGAGCTTTATCTGTCCATCTAAACCATTCTGTTAATGTTGAAGAAGAGGTTTAGGTCATAGAACTGAGTATGTCTGATACCAATTGACTTGCAGATGTGAAGTAAGTGCATCAGTAATTTGAAGAAGGATGCCTTGTATGCTAGTCACAGGTCAACTCTTAACATTCTGTAAGAGACCAACTATAGCAATAGAACTTTGAGGTGCTCCATGTGGGACATATTGTTTAGGCCTTGTGTCCTTTTTGTAAGGTATCCCTGCAAGCATTCCAGTTGTTGCATATGCCTAGACAGATACAAGCCAAAAGGGGCATTATACTTAATGACTGGCCTAATGAAGGTAGAGTAAAGAGCGACAATGATATCCCTGGACATAGAAGCAATCCTCTTGTTTATGATTTGCACACTATAAAAGGAGTTCCTTACACAGTTGACACATGCTGATCAAACATTAGGTCACTGTCCGCACGACTTCCCAGATCCTCAACTACTCAGTCAATATTTGTGGGTGTTTTGTCAATGTGGTAATTCCTGGGGGAGCTGACTTTCCAAAAATGTTTTTGTTTTGCATTTATCATTAGTCCATGAGTCTGGCACTAATTATTTGTTTGCGATGAGCGTTTGTGTACAATTGCTAAGTCTTTTGGAGATTCAGTCACTGAGTCTAGCATGTAGTCATCTGCAAACTTAGTTAGCCAGAGCCCTTTGATATTGGCTTTGCCTTCTGAGAAGTACATGGTAATCAGAAGAGGTCTAAGCACTGGACCCTAAGGGACTCCACTAGTAATCAGTCTTTTTGTGGAGGTAGCTTTCCCTATTTTGATTTCCTGCATCGAATCTGTGAGTCATTTGGCAATCCAGTTGGTGATGAAGGGGTTAATTCCTAGTTTATTATGTGTTTCTACTATGCCGGAGTGAGGATTGTGCCAAATACCTTGTCCAGGTTGAGGTAAGAGGTATGCACCATTTTGTCTTCCTCCATTGCTTTGGTGACCTTTTCACAAAACTACAACAGGCTGAGTAAGCATGACTTGCCTTTCACAAATGCAAACTGAGATGGGCCCAGTGTTTGGAAGTTCTTTATGTCCTTATTGATTAATTTCATGATAATTATTTGCCTGGCTTTGCATATGAGACTGATCAGACATATGGATCCATAATTGTCTGGGTCAGTAAAAGGCTCTTCCTTATGCAAGGGAATAACTACATTCGCTTAATACAAAACCCATTGGAGACTAAGGTTGAACAGTGTTGTTAGGGGTGTGGGTAAATTGTGCTTCACACTATTCAAAATGAATCCTGGGATATTGTCAGGACCCATTGATGCAGTACTTTTTAGATTTTGATAGCACTTTCAGGAATTGACCATGTGTGACTGCTGGTGGAGAGTCGATGTAAGATTTGTCACGTAAGATAGATAGGGAAGAGGAAGTCTGAGTTTAATTTATCAGTCAGTAGGTTAGTTATACTATCTTCAGCTTCAGTCTAGGTAGCATTGTTTACACTCACGTCAGTACATTGTTGATTTGTGCTGCAGAGATTACGAACATAACTAAAAAAGCTCTTATTATTGTCTTTTGTTTGGGTAGCTGTTTTCAAACTGAAATTGGCTTAGGTACATTTAATTAAGCACCTAAACTGCTTGTTTAAATTAATGATGAGGAATCTGTCATTCTGTGTTTTGTTCTTCTTACTTTTAGCCAGTAATCTCTTCCTTTTACTGCAAAGCTTGCTGACATTAAAGTTCACCATGGGGGGGGGGGGGGGGGTTGTTTGCCCTTTGCTTGTTTCTACCCCGTACAGCCACATATTTGTAGCTGTTCACATGCTGATATAGTTTAGGTAAATGTTTCCACATATTTAGAAGAGGTAACTGGGTTTGGTGGGGATTTGAGGCTTGTCAGTGTATCACTTAGGAGTAGTTAGCTTAACTTGGAGAGATTTTTAAAGGTATCAGGGGTAGAAGTCATTCCTGCATTCAATTTTATTTCAAAGGAGATAGCTTTATGGTTGCAAGTGGTGAAGATCTGCAAAGGATGATGCAAAACTGTCTTATTATTAGTGTATAAATATTGTTCTGCATTTCTGATGTAAAATAATTCTCCTTCCTAATGTTTCAAAGTTACATATACAGGAGGTCAGATACACACACACACACACACACACACACACACACACACACACACACACACACACACACACACACACACACACACACATGCAGCTACATCCTTGTAGCTAATGCTGCAGTTAATTGTGGCAGTGGGTTAGCATATGAAACAAAAATAAAACAAATTAAAACAAATGAGGGTATGTTGTCAAAAGTGTTTTATTTATTTTCCACATGCTAACTCATTGCCAATACTGAGGTTAATAAGGAGAAGGGTGATAATGAGTTCTTGCTGTTTATGCTCCGGTTACCTTTGTTAGATGAGTTTTAACACTGCATTTTAGCTGCATTTAGTAAGCATAAATAATATGGCAATTTCTTCTGTTAGTGCTTCATGGTGCTTTAATATGCTGCCATGAAGATACTGACTAGTTTTGAGTGGGCTCTCCCTGTACATTAATACCATATTGAAGGACATTTGCTCTCCAATTGGATATCATTTAATGTTCTGTCTATTTTCTAACAGCTTTTAACACGGTTTTAGTACCTGCCACTTTTCTCTGTTAGCTGGCACTGACCACAGTTATGCTTTAATGCGTGACCAGAGCTTAACAGCATTTAGAGGTGCTTAACAAAAGCTTAATAAGCACTTTTCTAGTATCAAAAAAGTGCTTAAGCCTGTGTTTTTTTTCCAGTTTCAGAACATAAGCACAATTCTGTGTGCATTACAACACAGTTATCTATAATATTTGTGTATTCTAACAGTCTGATTCTTAAAATACTTGTTCTCGATGCTAAGTGACTTAATCCCTTATTAGCATGTTTTATAAATAAGTCGTACACCAGAATATGTCACTTAAACCAAGAGCAAGTGTTTTGGAATCTGAACCATGGTATCTCAAAATTCTACATCATGTGAAAGCTACAGCGGCTCTATAACTACATTTTCAGTACCAGTCCAGGACTACAAACAGGGTGTATCTGTATATGGGTCAGATCATAATGTTGCTCTCAGGTGGCTGAATGTAAATAACAGTGTTATGTTTCTGTAGAATTTTGTGTTTTAAAGTTTTATTTAATAATATTTACTGAATTATAATTTAAATGCTTGTACAATTTGTTGCATCTAGGGCAGGACTGGAGAAATAGCTCAAGTGGTCCAGTTCTGATGCATGTAGAATAAAAAATAAGATAGTTAAATAAATAAAAAAAATAACACAGGAAAATTAAAAAAGAGAGAGAAGACAAGATGGTTGTAAATGGTAATTTAAAATTCACTGAGGCTATGACAGAATTTTTTTACCTTAACACCGAAAATACATAGTGAACTAAATAACCTGGAAAATGTGGGGGTTTTGTCAAAAGTAAAAAGCAGTAAATGTTTGATGTTCATTGTGCCAATATTAAAGAAAGACACATAAGAGGATATCCATATATACAGGGAGATTGTAAAGGTACTATCAATCCGGTATTTTTGCTGCCCGGAATTGAAAATATTTTCATAGTCTTGGCTGGAGGGGCACCTTTTCAGATCATGGCAAAGTCATACACACTAGTGGGAATAGATAAGATTACTTCTATAACTATTAATGTATGCTGTTCCATTGTATCCGAGATACATTATGAATGATGTCTACACCTGACATTTGATAACAATAAACAGAACAAGAACTACAGCGATTTCTAATACACAGTGCTACCAGGATGGTTTCCTAGTGGCATGGACGAATGAGGAAAAGGACCCAAATAAATTCCAAAGCTCTTAGACAGGCTCAATGCATACAGATTTCAACAGCATCCCTATTACTCCTCAGGTCTCTTTTTTAATTTTTCTCCCCTCTGGTCTACATCACCTTTTTTTTTTTGCTCTTCATACCACTGACTACTACTCCCATGCCATCTGTACCTCCTTCATGCTTTTCCTTTAACTGCCTATCATTTCTCCGTTGCTGTTCCTGCTTTCCACATCTCTTACTTTTTAGTACTTCTCTGCTTATTACACAGTCTTTATATGTTTTCACTGTGTCTTCCTGAGTTCCTACACACTGAAGCTTCACACAAATACTAAAATGGTCAAAGCTTTATTCAACTGCAAAATACAAAATGCACATTTTGTTTTACAGGGGCAAGACCCTCTGCACCCCCACATCCTCTTATTTAAGGATATTGACTCTGTGGTCACACAACCACTGGAAAAGAGGCAGTATCATAGAGTGCTGGTACACTCAGAAATCTCACCAAGTGTTATTTTCTATAATAAGTTACATTTGCCAATAGTCTAACTAAAATTGATTAGTTAAAACCTTATCCAATGAGTACTTAACCAATCTTAGCTTCTTCCTCCCTTACCTTCAGTTTCCGCCCTTTACTTTCCAAATTTACTAGCACTTGATTTTTCTTCTTGTCTTTTTTCCACTCACTCCTCTTAACTCTCCTCGTCTACTTCTTCTCTTCTTGGCTAACCATTTTTTACTCCATTTTACCTTTCACATTTTTCTCTCTTATTCTCCCCTCATTTATTCATTTACTTTATCTTCTTTTTTTCTTCTTTATTCTTCCGTGCAGTCTTCCTTTGTCTTTACTTGCTTTAGTTAACTTCCTACCTGTAGGTTGCATCATTCTTCAACAAGCCAGGACCTTCATTACACTTTATGTCCAGGTCTTGCAATAGCTCATTTAAGTGCATTCTGTTGAGTTTCAATTATCTTTGCTTGTCTACTTTTTGAATACACATTTTATTTAAAGAATTTTTGATGATTTTATCACATCTCATCTAATTGTACCCTGTGTATGATTATACTGAATTTCTAAGGTACAATTATAATCCATTTCATAATCCATTTCACTTTTTTTCACTTTTTATGTCTGCTTTACTTCCCCTTTCATCTGTCTCTGTACCCATTTACTATTGCTTTCCTTATATTGGTGCCACTATTAATGAAGATCTGACTACAATATTATTATCATGTCTTTTTCTATTTGCTATCAAATATTTTAAAGAAACTTTTTTTCCCAGCTCATTACAGATATTTTACAGAAACTTTCTTCCCAGCTACTCACCACAAATACACTTTCCTCGTTTTGTTCTCCCTAGTTGTCAAGCAAAATAAATCAATCAATCAATCAATCAATAAATCAATTAATAAAAAGCAAACAAAGATGAATGTGCTGGGCAGCATTTTTGTTCATGTAGCACATTGTTATTTTTTTTCTGAAAAAGTAGAAATGTTGTGAAAGTAAACAGTGAAAGAGGATCAGATCTTGTGTAGGCAGTAGCGCAGGTACACAGGCAATATATGTTTAACTAGTGACAGAATAAATTTATCACACTCCACAAACACGCACATGCACACACATGCAGTGCAAGCACACATATAGCCCCCCCCAAACACACACACATATATATATATATATATATATATATATATATATATATATATATACACAAATATGGCTCCCTTTCGCAAGCTCGAGTTACTGAAAGCTTGAAATTCATAAGCCCGAGCCCAGAATCTCCGAGTTTCAGTAAGTCGAAATTGTGAAAGGGAGACAACCAAAAAAAAGGAAGTTTACTTGCATGTATGCAGGGGGCTGAGTCCCCCTGCACTCTCTCTTCTCAAATATACCAGTACCATTACAGCACTATAGTGGAGGAATGGAAATTCTCCCGTTATGTGCTTCTGTATATAGCACGGAACAGGAGTTTTCCCTCATCCCCACTTTAGTGCAATCTCGGAGTTGGTATATTTAAGTAGGTGGGGTGTGGGGGTGCAGGCCTGCAAAAACATTGTAAAGACATTTTTGAATGTCTTTTATGTCTGCTTTAGAATTTGAGTTGCTGAAAACTCGAGATTTTGGGCTTGAGCTTATGAATATCGAGCTTTCAGCAATTTGAGATTCTAAAGGGGAACTATATATATATATATATATATATATATATATATATATATATATATATATATATATATATATATATATATATATATATATATATATATATATATATATATATATATTTGCACACGCACACACACACACACACACACACACACACACACACACACACACACACACACACACACACACACACACACACACACACACACACACACACACACACACACACACACACACACACACACACAACACACACATATAAATATCTGTCTATATATATGTTAGGACTGACTTCATAGTCTCAGTTATCACTGACTTCAGTTGTTTGCAGACCCAATTGTTCTGTTCTTCCCAGAGCTACCAAATCTGTAACATCTTCCAGACAAGTTCCTTGACTGCATGGGTTTTACCTTTTCAAATGGGAAGAACCTTATAGCTTTTACAAGCTTTCAATACCACCCAAGAGGAGATTGGATTGGATCCTCTGGGAGCATCACACTATGGTCAGCTATTTAAATTATAAGTAGGCATATATGCCCTCACTTTCTAACATGCTGGTTTGTAGAGGTACATGAGTAGACATGCAGTATGGGCATTGATTGGAGGTCACGCTGCCTCCATGATGACAGACATATCTCATACCTCCACCCACAATTGACTTGCGCTGCTCATCCTGATTTCTGGTCTTCACTCGAAACACTCAGCAGGCATACTCTCAGAATACCCTCCCCACCATCATCCCAGGGAGAAACCAGCAGGCCTTGCCTTGTCATGCTTTTCACATATGCTAGAACCCAGGCCACTAGCTGAACCCCAGTCATCTAGGTTATAGTCAAGGCTTCATTCATCTTCTCCAAGCAGCCACCCAAAAATCATTTTTTCTTAAAAGTTAGAGATGCCAGTGATGTAAATATGATGAGGTGGAACATTAAATTAGAATAAGTCTGTCTGATACTGCAAAGCTGAAATGCCTCTTGTTTAAACAATGTTGTAGTTTTGTAGATAAAGTAATAGAAAGTGTGGTTTTGTGCAAGGTTAAATCTCATTTGAAGGAATGTGGTCCATGCATACACAGACAAATTAAAAAGAGAGTGTAAAGAAACAAATTCATATTCACATTTTCTGCACTACTTGTATTTCACATAGAGCAGCCATGGAACATGAAGCTGGTATGATCTTGTAAACAAATTGCTGGTGCAGTTAAGCACCATATGAGAGAGAAGCTCTGGAGCCAGAATGTACTTGAAGTTCTTCCCATAAAAGATAAGGCACCTTACATACTTTAATTATTGTACTTGCCTTCTTGTTAAGATATGATGATGTGATAGGAGGAGATTGCATGCTATGTAACAGATGGCCAGCAGATAAAACTTTTGCAGACTGCTAATCACCCTCCCTCTTCCCACACTACGGTGCCACATCTAAGCAGATCTTCTTTGCTGCATTTTGAATAAAGCAGAGAAAAATGACACCGGCTAATATTTTGAGGGTTTCATAAATATTATTCACAATGAGTAAAATCTATTTGCTCTTTTCCTACCTTTTGTTTCTTTACTTTGTCCAGTTTTGGGGAGATTCTGGATCTTTTCATCTTGTTTCTTCCTGTAAATAATAATTTTTTCACAACATAGCAAGTCCATTCCACAACAGACAAGACACACGAATGTTTGTTCCACAAGTGTGCCTGTGGCCAACAGATTATTCCATCCAACATACAATGTAAGTGCATTTTATATCTGTTACGCAAGAGTTCCTCATGTTCTAAGTTCAGAAAGTTGACTCCCAACAGTAGGAAAAAGCTTGTAAATTTTACTCAGCTGACCAGCCTTCAGCTACCCACCCAGGACTCTGGTGAGGTGTCCATCTCTTCCCCTACCTCCCCTAAGCACCTCCCTTCTTCTTAAGCTGCTGGACTGAGAGTCAGATCCTCCCATATTATGAAAAAGAAAAAAACACTCTTTTCACTTGTTAGTTTACAGTGGCTTTTCAGGTTACTGCTGTTAAAGTGACTGGCTGAACTGCTTTTGAAAATTACAGTTAAACTTGATGCTTTACAAAATGTTAAAATTTCAGCAATGGTTGTGGCAGAGTCCACTGACAGGAATACTTCTTTTACATTGTCTAACTCTAGGCCTTCTGTGCTCAGATTGGCCTGTTTCCTCACATTCCTTTCAATGAGTATCACAGTAATGCCAGATACCATAATGAAGGCTCAAGGCAGGTGATCTGGTGTCCTATCCACTGTACCTTCTGAGGGTTGCAGGTGTTTGTGTTTGCTCTCTCTCCACATCATAGTTCTCCAGTGGTCACATTGATGATGCCTCAGTTTATTGTACCAACACCAACCAATAGGTTTCCTGCCCCAACCCCTGGTGTCACTTCTGATATTGGGACCTGCCTTGGTTTCATATGCCATGATAGTGATGTCTCTGATATTGATGTTTCATTTGCTATAAATGCAGTTGATGGATTCTGTTAATGCCAGTGATGGCTCTGGCTCCACACCACTCAACTCCTTAGAGGAAGAATTCTGGACAAAGCCAAAAACAATGGGAAAAACAAAGGCCCAAAATCAGGGAAACATTGCAAATATTGCTCTTATAAACTTGGAAAGTAGTTAGAATATGAGATTTTGCATAAGAATACATTTTCTGAAGGATATAAAGCCTGAAAGTCAAATGTCTGCCATTATTTAGTGACTACAGTCCCCAATAATTTGCCAGAAACCCACACATTTTATATTAGGCAAGGAAGATTCCTGGTATGGCACCAGGCAGATAAGCAGCAAGGCTCTGAGTTCAGGATCTGGTGACCATGTTGGTTTAGTAATCCAGTCCTTAAATTTTCAGAAAGACAAGTTATAGGGAAATATATTTATCCCTCCTAAAAAGCAAAAGTCATATATGACACCAAATGTACAGGCACAGAGATTTCTGGATTTTGGAAACACAAACTCCCTGGACCAGATTGTCAGTACACCAAATAGGGGTGCAACCATACTGGATCTGGTCCTCACTAATATGGGAGAGTGCTGGACACCCCTAGTGTAATGTCTTCCCTGGTAAGATCAGATCACAAAATGGTCTCTTTTGAAGTAAAAATAGAACATGGAACCCCAGCTAACCCTGGAATATTCAAGAACTACTCTAACTTCCTACTGTTAAGGGATAACCTGACAAAATTTCAAACCCCCATAAACCTTGGAACACTGTTGCCTATGTGGAACTGTTCATAGAACCCCGATACAAACATGATAATTGTTGCATAGAGAAAACTGCACCCACCAGAAAGAAGTACAGAACTAACAAAAAAAAACAAGCCACCCTGGTGGAATCACTAAAATAAATAGGCTGTATAACAGAAGGAAGAAAATCATTGCAAAAATTAAGAGGTGCAATATCCAGCACATTAAAAGCACTCTCATGAAACTAACCAAACAACTCAAAGGCCAAATAAAGCTTATCAAAGCCAAATTGGACGTAAATTTGACCAAGGCCAAGGACAACCACACGGCATTCCTTAGCTATGTCTGTAACCTCAAAGATAATACACAATTGTGTGCAGAGCTCATTATTAATGGAGCCACTATACTGTGCCAGAAGATATAGCACAACTACTGGCTGACAAATTCAGCTCCAACTTTACACTTCTCTCCCTCTCAACTTTCCCTCTGGAAATACCACCAAGTATAACTCACTGTGCTAACAATAGGGAACAGGTCCTTCACACTCCCTGTAAGGCCAGAACATACTAGCCTAGGTTAGGCTAGGCATTTATAAGCCTCTGCAGAGTGTTTTGGCTTAGCTTTTTATTTTTCGGTCTCCATTTTTTCATAGCTTTACTATAGTTAGTATACTGTGCCTCTGTCTAACACCTCTGTCTAACAGTGTAAACCTACTATCTCCCTCACAACCTACCATCTCCCATAGATTTTATTCCTGAGTATACTGGAGCCTCTGGGTTATGACTCTGTCCTACAGTCTGTGGAGATTTTATTCCTGGGGATCTGAGCCTCCAAGATTCCCTCCCTCCCTCAATGTCTGTTGATACAGTAGAGTGTCTGATTTTCAGTATCTCGAGTATTTTCTCTTCAATGGATTTGCATTTTGGGAGGGTTGGACAGTCCATTAATTCCAGGGGCACAGATCGCCTCTGAGCAGGCATATTACACTGAGCAGGCAGCATGCTCACACTGGAGAGGGGCATGGCATCTCTTTTTATGGCATCTTTTTGCTGTTCTTTGCAAGGTGCTTTTGTCTAGGTTTGGTTGGGGGTTTGGTCAGTTTGTACCCTGGCCTGGGTGGGCAGGGATGATACTCTGGGATCTGGGGGATGATCTCATCATGAGATAAAGAGGGATAAATGATGTTTCTGAGATCAGATGTGAAATGGGTGGTGAATGGGAGATGGCTATCTACTCAATTTTTGTCTGATCTTTCCAAAAGACTTTGTCCAGTGAAATGAGGTCTCCACCTATGAATGTTTCTTCCCACCTTTGGTTATTTCCACCTACTAACATTTCTTGGCAGCAACTTTTGCCAAAGTTGTGACTTGGTTTTGGGTTCAGCTGCGGACTTCTGGGGAGGCAGCTTGTTTTGGATGGCGCACCAGTTGTCTGTTCTGTTTGCTTGTTTTATTCTTGATTTGCTTTGGTTAGAGAGTCGATTATAGCGTCTAGTTTGGCAGGAACCCCTTTTGGAGTCCTCCGCCAACTCCTCCTGGCCTGTACCTGTACCGAAATATATATACAACAGACTTGGTGAAGGACTGAGCTTGTGGGACTTCTGTGAGTCTGACATGGCTTCAATTCTTCTAATGTGGGTTCAGTCCTTGTTGGGTTGTTCTGTCCTTGAGTTAGACATATGGGGTTTTATATTGAAAGGGTTATATTTCTTATAATGCCGAAAGGGGTATTGTATCTTCGAAGGTGGCGTCCAGGGTCAGGTAGGCTGTGGACCACCTTCCCTCGTCAATGGCCTTGGTAACCTCCCAAAAGAAATCGACCAGGTTTCAGGGGCAAGATCTGCCCAGAAAAAAGCGAACTGGGTAGGATCCAGTGTCTGTGAGTCCCAATATCTTTTTGTCTTCCCAATATCTTTCCTTTCCATAGCTGATGTCCATTTCTTAGCTTTCCCAGCTGGCTTATAGATAGTTTCCAGGATCCATTGAGGCACCACCTTGGAGAGGGACCACTGTTGCTGAGAGGGCACTCTTTTGGTACATATCACCTGGTAAGGTGAGATTAGACAGGTAGTTTTATGTTTGGTTTTAATTCTCTGGGGAGTTCATGGGGACGCAGTCTGGACACTGTCTTGGTCCTTACCTTGTCTGGTTTTTTTTAATGGGGTTTTTTTTTTGGAGAGGAGAGGGCTCTTACCTGAGGCTGTGATCTGATCAGGGGCAGCACTCTGCTTGGAGGAGGGGAGAAGTTGGCACTGGGGGGGTCCTGGTGCACACTTGTGCGTCAGCTAGGATGTTGGCAATGTTTGTGGTTCGGTGTATTTTTTGTCATTTTGCACCAGGTTCTACATATCTGGGAATTCCCCCTAATCCTCCCTAACATAACTAAGCCTTCCTCCCTCCTTATTATTAGTGCAATTAGCAATTATTGTACTTATATTTTATGAAGATTTTTTAGTTTTTGCTCACACTTTTCAGAGATGCTTTCCTTTGGGATTTTTGCTCTTTCATGTAGTAGCTTCCTTCTTCTATTGTATAGTTTTATGGCTGGGTTCACCAGACAGGACATTGGCTCTGGGAGATTGGGTCTTGGTTTTATTTGGGATTGCATGATCCATGCATTCCTGTTGAAGGCATGTGTGTTATTATAATTCTGGTGTAAGTGTTCTATTTTTTAGGAAGCCCATCCAGGTCACAGGGTAATGACCTTTTTCCACCTTGGTTTTGAAATTTTTTGCTTTTGTTTTTTTTTTTTTTTGTGTTTTTCTGGGCAGGGGTGGGGGTGAATGGTTGGATCCAGTGAGAGTAGTTTATGGTCAGATTCTATACCAGAGAGAGTTGCCTGTCTGAGACAGTGAGAGATACACACATGGTCTGGAGCATAGAGAGTGGATTCCCCTCTTGTGGGAGTTAGAACAAGTTGTTCCATAGTTGAGTTTTTAAATTGAGTTAGAACCTTTGAGCTACCTGTTGGCTAGGGAGTTGGAGCTAGAGTGTCTATGTTTGGGTGGTTTTGGGGAGAAATATAATGGTATTTGGAGTCTCCATATTTTTCAGGTAGGGTTGGTGGGTTGAGGAGGGGTGGTCTGGGTGGGTGGGGTGGTCTGGGTGCAGTTTAAACACTCACCAGTGCACACTTACAGTTAGATGTCTATACCGCACTGGAGTTGCACATGGACTGTCTCTGATGCTCGTCACTGTGGTATCTTTGACCCCCTCCTTTCTCCTTTGGTCCATTGTTTGGGGCCTTTAAAAGCATGGTATGAGGTTTAGGTTGGTGGTGATGGGTACCTCTCTTGGGAGCCTTGAACCTTGTTTCTGTTACTACTGAATGTATCTACTGCTAATATTGTGATATATTTGCAGATGCATTTTGAGTGTTTGCATCTTGAGGGCATTGCTTCTGGCATTGAGTAGCATTACTCTTGTTGTGATACCTGGAGGTGGGGGTTTGTTTTGAGCTTTGCCTAAAAAAAAAAAAGGCATGGGGGGATAGATAGAGCATTTGCCAATATCAAAGCCCAGGGTGCAAGCAACAAGTCCCTAGCATCGTGGCGGGTCTTGTCGCATGTCGGTCATCCCAGGCTACATTGCATTGGATCCTTTGGAATCCAATTTAAGCCTTAATTGTTGAAATTGATCATCTTGTCTTCATATTGTGTGGCATTCATGTTGGTGAGGGTAAGATGCTACTCAAGGTCAGGGTCATACTGGCCTGGGCCACATGCTCAGAGAGCTCTTCAACTGTGTCAGTGGGCCCAGACAATATCTCTGGATGCCTTCTAAATAGCATGAAATATGATCTATTAGGTCCTCTGAAATTGCTATTTAACTGTAGCCTCCAAGTAGGCTTTGGGCCTCATGAATGGAAAAAAGCAACAGCCATCTCTCTGCACAAAGATGGGCCATCTACAGACCCTGGAAACTATAGACCCCTAAGTCTCACTAATTTCAAATGCAAAGCCATGGAAATAATTATCAAGGAAATGATCAATAATGACATAGGAAACCTTCAGATTTTGGACCAAACCCAACCCAATTTGGTTTCTTCAAGGGCAGGTCATGCCTATTATAGCTGGTGAATGTGTTTTTAAAAGGTCATCAAAGCAATGGATAAGTATAAAATGGTTCACCCTGCCAACCTTGACCTGGCCAAGGCATTTGACACAATACCCCATTCAGACATTGCTAACAAAATCAAGAGGTTAGGTGTAAACCTTTATGTCACCCAGTGGATAACCATCAGGCTCTCAGACAGGACCCAAGAACTTAGAATTGGGGAGTCCACCTCTACAAAGAGGCAAGTCACAAGCAGAATCCTTCAGGGATCAGTCCTCGGACTGCTCCTTTTTGACATTTTCTTCTGAGAAGTCAATCCCAATGTCAATGGCATCTGGCTGACTAAATTTGCAAATTATTGCAAATTAGGAGTGGTCATAGAAGCTGCCACCAACACAAGTGTTCCCCAGGAGGGGCTGACACAGATAATGGTCAGAGCCATGGATTAAAGTTAAATGCCAAGAAATGCATAATGGTGTCCTTCAGGAAGTCATCTACCCCTGGCAACTATCATATTGACAACATACCCCTAAGAGTTGACCCAGTAGTCAGAGACTTGAGAACATACATAGACAGTAATCTAGCCTTTGACCATCACATATATACAGTAGTGAGGAAATCGTTCTATGTTGTGCAACTTATAAAAAAAGGTATGCCATCTAAATTGAAGGAAGTTATTGTTCCACTACATTTGGCATTCATCAGACCTACCATTGAGTACAATGCCACCCTTGGTATGTACCTACTGAGACATCTCCAAAAATTTGAACATCCACAGAGGTTTCTCACTAAAAGAATACAGGACGTAAGTAACATGTCATGTGCAGAACATCTCAGGGTCCTATCTTTGTATTCTGTCTCCTACAGGCTGTTGAGGGGAGATCTATGCCTGGCATACAAGACCTCACCCTGATGGACCTCTTGCATATCCACAAAACAAACAGCACCAGAATTAATCTTTTTAAAGACTTAAACCTTGCCTGTGATATGAATAGGACCTGCTGGATTGACAGGTATTTATCCCTGAGACTATCCCTTCTCTGAAATAGGCTTCCCATGCATGTGGAGCATAGTTCCTCCCTAACCAATTCAAGTGTAACTTGAACAATTGGATGGGGAGCAGGAAATTCATCCCTGGTTTGGCACCTATGTCTCTAATAGACACAGACAGCCTGTAAATGATTCTTCTTCCAGGCCCCTGCTTTTAAATGTTTAAACTTCCAAGCCTCTGCTTACACTTATCAAGGGTACTAAAACTTGTCAGAGATTTAGGATGCATGGCTAGGCTTAAAAAGGCCCTTGTGGTCATTAGCCTAGTAAACACCTATAAACGTATAAGAATATAGAAGGATTAAAGCAAGAGTTAAACTGATGCACAGAGTTTGATACCAAAATCAATACAATACCTATGAAAGAGTGAAAAGACATGGCTGAAATGGGACAAGTGGCATTAGGGTTGTCACCATCATTGTTGAATAAAACTGACAGAATATGCAAAGAGATAAAAAAGTTCCAGGAATTACAATAAACCCTGTCAATCCACACTGACATAATAATGGAGCTAAAAGAAATAGAAAAGAAAACTAATGGATGACTAATTAAACAGGAAACAAAGTATGAAGAATTACAATGAAAAGTTATGGAGATGGTGGACCAAGCAAGAAGAGAGAATATCTGTTTTACAAGGATCCCTGAATAAGTGGAGGGGAAAGATTGCCTAGAGTTTTTGAAGGACTGCCTCAATAATCTCTTCTTAAATATAGCCAAACTATCCACTTATGCTGTGCTGATGAGGTCAATAAAAAGGCTAAAATATGCATGTCCACAGCCAATGGGGCTTGGCTTAATCAGCCTGAATGTAACCACAAAGACTTAAAAAGTAAAGCAAGTTATGGAAATTCAAAGGCCATATAGCTGAAACATGTGATGCCCTTCAGGGTATATATATGAAAACAATTGCAGGTAGTAATTAAAATACTGGCTTTCAGCTATGTAAGCTAATCGGTCTAAACTCTTCATACAAGCTTAATACATCACTTCCTTTTGAAATGCAAAAGGAAATTTGGCACTAGAAGCTGAACTATTATTGTGTTAGTTGTAGCTGTTATTACACTCAGCAAGACTAGGATTCAAATATCTACCACAACTGCGCCAAAGCTGCTGTGGAAATTCTGTGGTGCATGACATGACCTAGCAAGAATCTTGCCGCCCAAGCTTCTTCTACTTAAGAAACCTGTTCAGAGGAACTGAAGGCTCAGTGTTGAGATATTGTTTCTTTCACCTGCAACCAGGAATGCCATGAGGATAAGTGGTGAACAAGTAGTATGCACACAACTATGTGCACGTATATGTGCTATATAGCAATGCTATGAGAATGGCAAGAAGAAACAGTAAATGGCTTCCAGAAACATCTGTATTTAGTGCTGTTATTTTAAATGAGTATAAATAGGAGTAGAGCAAGCAGAGAAAAATGCACCATGTCACAGAGGAGATAAGAGTGGGAGTAGAAAGGGTGAGGAGGTCTATGCCTTTCTTGTAGGACAGGCACTCCTTTATTTATTTATTTAGTTATTTTTAGAGAAGGGTAAATGGAAAAGGATGTAAGGGGAAGGCGGGAGATGGAAAGAGGGTAGAAAGGTAGAAGCAGTGACACAAACAAGCATAAATGAGACAAAGGTCAACAAGGGGGGATGCTAACACAAAAAAGAGAGGTCTGACAATGACTATACTGACATTCAGACAGAGGGAGGACAAGAGGTGATGGGGAGGACTGGGAAACAAACAGGGGAGAGAGGTAACACACAAGGAAGATGAACACCATCATGGAAAACAGGGTGAGTACCCTGTTCCTGACACCAACTTCTGTGGACAAGCCTTCCTACTGGTCCCTGCCACAGATGTTAATGACAGCATTGCAAAGTAGTGGTATAATTCTGTATGCCACATGAGGAGTCTCTCCAGGTCACCAATGAGGGCTTTAGTCTGTCAGTCCACCAACTCCCCCACCCTCTCAGCCAGCTTCCACCAGGTGGCAAATTGTGACCATCCCCTGTCAAAATCACTGGAGGGAAGAACAGCACTCCCTTCAAGTTAGTGACCACCAGAGGCCACTGGATATTCCCCCAGGTCCCCCCTGATGCAGATGTTATGGTGATAGGATAGAGGTGGGGCTCATGGTGGGGAAGAGACCACTGCACCTCTGGCATACCATTAACCAAAGAAAATGGCAGTTTTTAACTTTTAATGTTTTAAATGTTTTTTCCTAATGTTCTTTTTAAAGGATTTTCCATGCCTTCAATTATTTACTTCAAGAGTTTTTATTCTAATTATTCAATCAATGATACTAATTAAGCTTTGGAACTTTGATTGGTTGTTTTAAATATAGACTGGTTTTGCCTTAGCTCCATGCTCTAATAAAGTCCTAATTTGCTGGATGAAAGTGCTTAGCAGGCATGTTTTTGCTAATAAAACTTGCATTTTGGAAGAGTTTTGTTCCTTGACCATTATTTGGATATTATTTTTGTGGACTTGTCCTGGATACATGCCCTTGTGGTGTTTTGAGACTTTAGATACCTCTGGCATAGCCATATGAGAATAAAGATAGCAGCAAACAGACTGAAAGGGAAAAGCAAAAATAGACATTAGTACTATGATTGTTTCTGAGGATGACTTGTGCTGGTACTAGCCGAAGAGTGCTCAATTGCTGAATACACTGCTATGCCAGGGCTGATGAGTAGGCCTACATGCATAAAGCCAATGTCCTTATTATATGTGCATGTAGATGTACAGTGTCACTGCCCCTTTGGCTACAGTGGGTGGAAAGGGGTTGAAGTACAGTGGTAGGATGGGGATTATGACAATACTGGCCATTGGAGGTGTATAGGCTGTGATGTTGTAGACATCCTTTAAGAGACATGGTCACAGACATGCCATGTGCACTTGAATGATATTATAATTTATGCACCCCAGCATGCTTATGATGACTCTACACTGTACCACAGACAGGGAGGCAAACACTGCCAAGACAGACAGCAGAAGATGTCTGGCAAACAAAATAACTGACTTTGATATGGACCAGGGCACACAACTTTGGTATAACACAAATGCCAGGAGTATACCAGATAAAGGTGTCACAAATATGGCTATACTGCAGGGTGATGCATAGGCATGGTATTTGTTTTACTTTTACTGTACCAGTATGGCATCACTTGTTGTTTATGCACATCCCTGACAGTATAAGAGTGTGGTGGGTTAAGGCTATAAATGTCAACAATGCTGCACTTTTGCAGTGGACTGTATACAGGGTTAGAGTGTACAGTCATGGCAGAGAAAGTATCGGGTATATAATGTGTCTAGTTAAGTAAGACACATTTCAGAAGTCTGTGTCTTTGTATACTTTGCAGGTAACACAGTTTAGCCTAAGGCCAGGGACAATGTTGCATCTAATGAATGCTGATATGCAAGTGATGCGAGATGAGAGGTGTACTACATGCTGCTAATTAAACCTGCAGCTGTTACACTAATGCTGTAGTGTCCTGCATGGGAGGGTTACTTCTGTTGAGTGTGTATTATACCGGGGTTATCAACTCAACATGGAGGAGTGAGTTTCTTGTGCTCCTGATACCCTGTTCAGTGGGTAGGCATATTGCTGTAATTTTACTGGCAATGAAGGCAGAGCCATAGCTTACTCATCTGGCATCTATAATGATTCCCTGATCTAGTACCTCTTACTTCTTATGTTGAGGATAAAAAAAAAGTTTGATTCGCCAACTGGTCCCCCTCAAGTCTACACTAAGGAGTAAGGTCTGCCTATGTCCCCTGGTCTGTGCCCCATACACATTTCAACTCTAAATTATTGGAGAATGTCCAGATTTTTACCTGATATTTTTGATCTGTTCATCATACAGTTTGTTGTTTCCTGGCAAATCATTGGGAATTGGTATCACTAATTAATGACAAACATTTGAGTTTCAGACTTTATGTACTTCAGAAAATGCAAGGAAATGCAAAAATCGTTATTCTGGCAATGTTCTAGGTTTATAAGAGCTATGATTAAAACCTGTCTGTTGTTGAGTTCAGAAGCAAACAAAATGTCATCACACTGAGTTAAGAAACAAAAAAAGGTTTTATGGTTTAAACTGCAACAGCTACAAACATGAATGTGCACTATAGTAAGTGGTTTGCTGTAGTTCTGAATGCCAGTGCCAAAACAGAGCCCCATTAGCAACTGTCAAATGCATTCCCTAAAACTTTGCACCCAGGGCACCTACTTCCTTCACCCCACCCTAGCTACACTTCTGCATGGAGGCTACCAGCAGTCAGGGAAAAAAAGGACTTTTACCAGCACAGTTCCTCTGAGTGAGTTGTCTGAAAAATAAATAATGCAGAGGATACTTTAAATGATGGAGTCAGTTTCACTGGAAACACAAGGTCTCCAAAGATGACTGATTAATCAACAAGAAGTGCTTCCATCATTAGAATCTGAAATGGACAATTTGCATGACAAAATAATAAACCAATATTCTATATTGTATAATTCATAATCAAAAAGACCAAATAAAGGACCTAAAAAGTGAACCACAGCAGATGAAAGAAACTGAATGAGTTAGAGAATAGACAACACAGAGGTAACATTCACCATATTGGGGTGCCAGAATCTGCAGGGGCTCAAGAGTTACTGAAGTATTTTCACAGTAAATTGTTACCTGCCATCAGGTAGCTTGGGATGTGAAGTGGATGCGTCATGTTAGAAGGCATATTATCACCTCTGAAGTAGCTATAGACCTAGGCAGGTTGCCTGAAAATTGTACTCCTTCATGGCAAAAAGAGTGGCTTCTGAATAATGTTTACCTGCTTCATGGTGTCTGGGTAGAAGGTGGCTTCATTATAGTGCTTCAGAATTTTTCTATAACAATATTTTTGAAGTGATCTACATTTTTAAAAAGGAGATGAAAAATACTGAACCACTACAGACCTCTCAAATGTTCCTATTTTGGAGGTACCTTCCTATTTTCAGGCCTGATTTACCTCTACACATGATGCCCCAATTTTTTAAACTATGCCCCTATTTTCAGGTGTGATTTACTCCTTATTAGGTTTCTGAATCCACCTCATTAGATATGATTCTTTAAACCTCATAAAGTACACAGAAAACCCACTATATGACCAACATACTATTGGCAAGAATAACTTGAAGGAAGAGGAAACACATTTTACTTTTCCCTTTTTCTGAAGCAAAAATAAATTACCTTGTATGGTAGAATTTTGCAATACAGTTCATTAAAGTCTACAGATTGTACACTTTCTCTTTGATACTGTGCTCACCTTTTGGTATCATTTTTGGCACTCTCTATTTTTTTAAACATGTTTCTGTGTAGTAGCCCACATTCCTAGAGGAAATAGGAAGAGTTATGTACTATTTGGTATTCAAATTTTATGCAAATTAGTAGGATGTTCCTATTTTCAAGGGCATTTGTTCCTATTTTCAGTGTCTGCCAGTTGGGAGGTATGCCCCAGAACATAGTTTCAGACAGGGCTTATGTTAAGGCCTATTTCTGTGGCATACACAGTTAATACACAGGTCAGTGATAACAATGACAGGATAGGTTTGATTCCTTGCAAAAGGAAATTGTGGCTTCTAAGCCATTTTTATTAGGATAATGGCTATTCTTAAAATGGCCTGTAAAGGCAGTTAGCCTAGTACTAAAACTATGAACTTAAGAAGGGTCCAACCATCATGTGCATGAGCAAGAATTCCAACACATGAATTGATACACCCAGAGGCTTTGGCAGTGTGAAGCAGAGTTTAAAGGTTCATTAGCTATTTCCACATTCAAAGAAGAGTCAATGGGATGACAACACAAGAGAAAAGCAGAAGGACCCTGATATTGGCTTGAGTTAGGTGGCTATTAAATGTGCTGATGTTTTTACCCAAGCTGCATCCTCTCTTAATGTTTCTAACAAATAAAGAATGTGCAGTTATTTTTAAGCCCTCAAAGGGTGCACCAGCATTGAAGGAATCAGACAGACTGGATTTAGACGGGATATTCAAATGGGAGAACTAAGTAAAGCATCGATGGTGTTAAAATAAAGACAGTCCTAGAGTATTATGGCCTGGGGGGGAATGTTATAAATTCTGCAGTGGAGAATTAAAAAAAAATGATTTATTTACTTATTTATTTGACATTTGTTGACCGGGTTAGTCCGACTGAGCCGAAGTCCTTTGTCAGTGGAGGCCCGGGAAGAAAAGCTCCACATATAAGTATGACATGAACAATAACAAAAAAACTGAAATACAGAATAATAATAGAAATGATTAAAGATCATAACTAGTACATGGTTAAATCTCAGAGAGTAAATACATTCAACATCATTAATGTATGTCTTCACAATACGCTCAGAGGGTAGTACCTACTGTACTTCTGTAGGACTCAAGTACAATCTTTAACAGCCATACTAGTAAAGTATTAATGTAGACTAGACCTAGTTAGGTGTAGGTCAATGCACACTTGGGAGTAATTAAAGATAGAAGAAAGGAGGTTAGGTGAGAGAGGTGTATAGTAGGGGGAAGTCAGTCAAGGAGGATGGTTACAATGACAGATCTATGTATTGTTTAGATAGTTTTTAGTAGCTGTTTTGAACTGATGATGGTGATTGATATTTCAAATATCCAGTGGAAGTTTATTCCAGGATTGGGCTAGAGAGTAGCTGTAAAGGTTTTGTCCTATTTTAGTTTTAGGCTTGTAGATTGAAAGAAGGTTTTGTTCAGAGCTACAAAGGGATCTTGGTGGGGAGTAGGGGGAGATGAGAGAGACACCACTGGGACAGAAGGAGGGCAGATACATAATAGAATGTATTATTTGAAGCTGAGACAGAAACAAGTTGTGAGGAAGCTCTAGCCAGTTTAACTTTTTGAGAGCTAGACAGTGATGTGAGTAGTAGGAGTGGTATTCAGCGAATTTAGCCACTTTATTGTAGGTGGATTCTAGTTTTGATAGGAGAGTAGTTTGAAGGTTGGTGAGGATTTGAGAGCCATAGAGCAGGCTAGGGAGAAGATAGGCATGGGATAAGGCACTTTTGGCTTTATTGGATAAGACTTTTTTGTTCCTGTAAAGGAGTCTGAGTTTTTGGTGGGTTTGCTTAATGTTGTTGAGAACATGCAGGTCAAATTTCAGATGGTCTTCAATGATGACCCCAAGTAGTTTGGTATGTGATTCCACAGTGATAGGTGTGTTATTGTGGGATGTGATTGAGAAGGAGGATTTAATATGATTCATTGTTTTGGGGATGAAGAGCAGGAGTTTATTTATTTTTTTTTGGATTTAGTATTAGCTGGTTCTTGGTGAGCCAGTTTTCAATAGATAAGAAGGATTTCTATGTTGGACAATTTAAGTCAGAGAGGGTGTCTGCTATGGTAATAACAGTGGAGTCATCTGCATATTGAACAAGTGATGACTGTGGGCAGGATGTAGACAACAGATTGGTAAGGATATTATATAGTAATGAACCAAGGATTGATGCTTGAAGAACACCCATTTTTACTGGTAGAGCAGGAGAGATAGCAGAAAGCCATTTAACAGATTGAAGTCGATCATTAAGGTAACTAGTGATCCAGGAGACAGTCGATGTTGATAGGTTGTGTTCAGATAGTTTGTCTAAGAGGAAGGGATGGAAGATGGTGT
The DNA here is from genome assembly GCF_019279795.1 of Protopterus annectens. NCBI lineage: Eukaryota > Metazoa > Chordata > Ceratodontiformes > Protopteridae > Protopterus > Protopterus annectens. The sequence goes on from NC_056731.1 coordinate 856,861,888, forward strand.
CAAAAGCCTTAGCTTGTGATATGGCGTTAATGAAGGCTATTAGGGCAGTGAAGGTGCTATGTTATGGCAAAAGCCATGTAGAGAGGAGGTTGGTAGGGTCTCTTGTAAGAGGTAGTGAAGGATTTGTCTGTGCATGCATTTCTCCAGAATTTTAGAAAGAGGGATAGAATTGCAATGGGTCTGAAGTTGTAAAGTTCAGAGGAGTTACCTCCCTTATGAATGGGTAAGGTGTAGAACTGTTTCCAGATTGCAGGTACTTTAGATTCAGTAACGGAATGGTTAATGAGTATAAAGTTGGAGAGGGCAAGAGAGTTGGCTGCTTTCTGGAGAAAGAGTGGAGGAAGATCATCCATAGATGTAGAGCAGGGTTTAAGCTTTAGAAGCAAGGATTTAATGTAGTTAGTAGATGCAGTTTTGAGAGAAAAGTCCAGAGAGGGGTTAGAGGTTGTAGGAGGGTTGGTGGGGAGGATAGTGTTTGTTTTGGAGTTCGTTTGGCTAGTTAGTTTGCTGACAGTTTCGATGAAATAGGAGTTGAAGTTGATAGCAGTTTCTAGGGGGGTGTTAATGGGGCATGGTTGGGGGGAAGGGTTGCCTGGATGGAGAATTTGGTTGATTTTATGCAAGAACTTCTTTGGATGTCTACGTGTGTGGTTGGAGGGTTGTTATAGACATTTCTCTTGTCATTATAGATGGATTTCTTGGTGAGGTTGCAAAGTTCTTTATACTGTTGGAGGTGGTAGGGAGGTTTGGTTTTGGACCAGAGCTTCCAACCTTTGTCTCTCTTTTGTGTTAAGGAGTAGGTGGTGTGGGTTAGCCAAGGAGATATGATTCATTTTATACTAACAGTACATAAAGGGACTAGGGAGTCAAGTATGTTAAGGAATATGGAGTTAAATTTAATTACTGCATCATCAAGGGGTACTGCCCAAGGAAAGACCATTTAATAGTTGAGAGATGTCTGTTTAACATTTTGGACTCAAAGTTGATTACTTTGCAACAAGCTATGAACTTATGTGGTCTGCTATAATGTGGAGTGAATCTAAGGACTTTGATTGCACTGTGGTCACTGAGAGCATCAGGCAGTGTTTCAGGGAGGTGCTATGTATGTGGGTAAGACACTAGTATCCAGTCAAGAAGAGATGCATGATTAGTAGATTTAGTAGTATAAGAAGGAGTAGATATTAGTTGGATGAAACCATGTAACTTAATACAGGAGCTGGATGTATCTGAGGAGAAATAATTGTGTGCAGTTTTTAAAGAGGGAGTGACAGGAGGATTGCTGCCTATTTCATTTACTAGAGCTAGGGTAGTTTTGATACCTAAAGGTGATAGAGAAATTAATGATCAGGTGAGGGGGCTTCAGACCATTTTACCTAATAAATGTTGATGCAAATGTTTTAGCAATGGTGTTGGCTAAGAGGCCAGAGAAAGTTTTTTTCAATATTGATTGGTAAAGGGTAGAGAAGGTTTGCAAAAGGAAGAAATGTAAATGAAAGTTGGTGGCAATCAGCAGAGTTCATCAGGCAATGGGAGGAGCATGGCTGGAAGCAAACTGGACTTACATTCTTTGATATTAAATAATAAAAAAAATGCCATAGCAGATGTCACAAAGGACGTATAAAACTTTTTAATAAACAATTTAAGTGCTTTCATTCCACAGAAACTGAGCTTCATCAGAAACATTGTATCCAAATGTAATTACTGTTTAAAAAGCATTAAAAGCGCCAATACATAGTTCTGTTTAAAGGAATATCACATATAAAATTATCACATAAAAACCTTTGCACAATAAAAGTCATCACTAAAAAGCTTGGTATAGAAATAGATGAAGTAAAATGTCAATAAATATTCATATTTTAGCAGCTTTGATTATCAAAATGGACTTAATTGAGATAACATCATTAATCCCAGGAGGGTTGCAGGCATTAAATAATAATTGCCAATATAGTTCCCTCTGTTCAAGAGCAAGCTCCCAGTCTCCACTCCATTGGAAAGAGTTACTTTGTCCAGATACCTAAGGCAAACTTCCTGCAATCACCAAATTGGGTGGAGTGCTTGTACAGGGCATTAACTTCCATTCCTTTTTTGATAACATACACATGCTGATAAATCCTAGTTTTTAAAGGTCCCACCATCTTTCCCACTTAAAAGGCTGGACAGGATGAAGAAAGGGCAATATAAACTACCCCCTTTGTGTTGCAGCCATAGTTCTCCTTAACAGAAGTCAATTTGGGGTAACCCAGGACAAAAAAATGTGTACCTTGCAGCATGAACCTTCAGTAATTACAAGCCTCACAACACCTCATACCTAAATTATTATTGGAAATATCTGGTGAATCATAATTCGTTTCCAGAATAGCCTTCAAATTTTAGCCATTCTTGAAGACAAATTTTGACTGCTCGCCTAACAAATTGAACAGTCCAAATGCAACAAAAACAGTCCTCTAATGATATAACATTTTTTAACAAAAAAAATCTCTTTATTGTACTGAATGACAAAAAAATGGAGAAAAATCTGTATTCTTTGTTTTCCTGTTCTTAACCAAACTATTGGAACAACACAGGAGTGGGCCATAATTTGTGTGTCTAGTGATGGAAATCAATTTCATAACTTCTTCCGGCAACTTTGTTGGATACCTCCAGTCCTTAAATTAGTCCTTAAACAGGGTTCAAAGTTTTTCAGCCTCTTAAATAAAAACAGACCTAAGATACCAGTCTACTAAGCCTAATGAATTGCCCTTTGATGATTTTCCTTTTTTGCCACAAGGGATGCTGACTGGTAAAATGTAAATAGGCATTCAAGAAAATCTCCTTTCAGTATATCTTAGACTCATATCTGCTACTGGACACATTTTTGTACAACGTAATGTCCAAATAAATTGATTGAACTATTACTGGCCTGAGAAGAAAAATGCAGAAAACTTGTGAAATGGTTGAGGAAGTCAATAAATATATCTAAATCTTTAAAACACCCTTTCCAGAAAATAAAAATATCATCCAGGTACCTCAGATAAACATTGACCATAGAAAAGAGGGATGGATTGAACACTTTTGTAGTCTCCCAGTACCATAGTACCATGTTTGCAAAGACAGGGGTGGACTCTGCTCCCATCGCAGCACTCTTGTGCTGTTTATAATACTCCCCCTCTCAATAAACAAAATTGTTTGTAAAGACAAGTTCCATACATTGATATGCAAAACATGTCTCAGCATGGTCTAGCTGGGTACCCTTTACAATAGCTTCAAAAAAAACATTGCAATCCTTCTTCATGTGGGATAATGGAGAATAGATCCATAGTGTCCACAACAACAAATATAGCCTCTTGTAAAAAAGCAATATTAGCCCTGGTTTGAAGAAAATGCTGTGGCCTTTAACAGATGCTTTTTCCCTTCTGAAAAAGCTTTCAATTTCAAGTCCACCAATTTCACCAATGGTTCAGTCTTAGAACCAGATGAGGCCACAATGGGTCTCAAAGAGGGTGGATCACTGATTTGTGCATTTTAGGAATTCAAAAAATCCCTGGGATCCAAGGATTCTTAACCTCAAGGAATTCTTTCATCTTAGGTGGAATATTGAAAGTAATGTACAAATCCTTCAACGCCAAGTCAATGCCACGATAGACAATGTTAATCTCATTTCATGAGACTTCCGTAAAAAGTCCTCATTGATTAAATATTCCAACATTGTTTAGGAATACTTGTAGTGGTCCATAATCATGACCCCACCACCACCCTTATTGGGCTTCATTATATACAAATTCTTTTCGTTAGATAATTTAAACAAGAGGCTTCTTTCTACAGGTGGGTGTCAAATTGTAAAATTTGTTTTTTTATGGCACCACTCCCTGATGCTATTTTCACAGAGTTTCTCAAACATCTCTAAGGACGGTGATAAAGATGGGTTAAAATACTACTTCTCCCCAACCCACCATCCAATCTGTTCTCATTATTAGATGGCATTAAATATCTTCGATTGAGCTTTCTAATATAAAGCTTTAATTCTAAAATAGTTCTGACAATGTTAAGTTGGCTTGAGGGCACAGACTTAAACCCTTTCTGGAACAAGCCAAAAACAAGGGTAATACTTAATGGGGAGAAGTTGTAAATAGTACATCCACCAAAATTATAAACAGTACCTGGATTAATTGTGAATGGGTCCTCAGCAAAATCTAATTGTATGCTTGTCGGTTCCAGTAACTCCTTGGGTGAAAATTCGGTCTGTAAAATGTGGGTTGGGGAGCGAGAGTATTGTGTCCCTGTCTCACCCATTTCTCCTCCAGTCTCTTGGATCAGTGGGTTACCCATTCCCCTGAGAAATGGGCAATTTGAATATCCCCTCTTCCATCTATCTCAGTACCATCTGTTTCTTCATGTTACATGGCTTTGTGAACACGCTTACTATTAGAAGTAGGATAAGCTGTCTAATTCTTATATTTGTTTTAATCTGTAAAGATTTTCTTCTGCTTTCATTTGAATTGTGAAGCCTCTTGTTGCTCGGCCTTATGTAAAGCACCACAAAAATTGTTCAAGTGATATGGAAACAAGAAATTCGTTCTAATGTTACCATTAAGATTCTTAATTTCAACCTTAAGTTTGTCTAACTGCCGCAAGTTCTCTTGAATAATAATCTGCATCATCTCAATGGCCATCCGATCAAATAGAGCCAATAACTCATGATGAAAGATGGACCCTGCCACAAACCATTAGAGTATTTGAAGATATTATGCTGGATACAACAATTTAAAAATGAATTGTCCATCAGGAGTATTTTGTATTTGGTTAACAACCTCTCAGACTTTCTAATGCCATCAAGCAAAGTACCATTGAACACACCCCTTGGACCTGCACTGTTTACACCATTCTCAACCATATTGTCACCAAACCTATGTTTTGACACAAATGCTGGATATCAAAATTGGCAAAGTCGGCAGTATGAGGTTCATCAATTCTCCCATCAGTAAGTCCATGTGAAGAAATAATGTAGAATGAACCTCTTCAATGGAGCTGCCATTAAACTGCAAACCTGCTCTTTCCTATGATCCATGCAATCACTGAGCAGAGTAAGACTGACTGGTCTGCTTGCAATATTACCATTGCCATAAAAACTTGTGCTAGTTCCAAGAAACAAATCCATTTGCAACATACCGGCAAGGCAGTAATTCAAAAATTAAGTAACCTCAAAACCACATGGCATCAAATTGATGCCGTGTGGTTTTCAGGTTACTAATTCTTTGATATGTGTAATGGTCTTGTCTGTTCAAGCTTTTAGAGGAGATTGGTCTGGACCCCAAGTTTCATTCTTGGATTAGGGCATTATATCATTCACCTAGAGTAAAGCTTTTAGTCAGTGAGGAACTTACTAGGGAATGGGATTTGAGAAACATTTGAGATCTTAAGTCTTTTCAGGTTTTGAATGTAATTGGGACACAACAATTCAGACCAGTGTAAGGAGAAGGAAAGGTCTGATTAGAGAGGATTTTAATTATCAGGATGGAAGGAATTAAATATTTAGGAATTAGAATATGAGGGTCAATGGAAAGAATTGTAACACATAATCATAAGGAGCTATCAGCTCAGGTAGGGGGATTTTGAGTTATAGGTATTCAAAGGCTATCACATTGGTGGGTAGGATAAATATAATACAAATGATGATTTTACCTAGCATTCTTTATTTGTTCAACATTTGCCTTTAGAAGAAGGGGACAAGTGAGTTCAGAGATTACAGGTATGTTGTGAAAAGTATATGTGGCATAAAATGAATAATTAAGACTAAAGAGGAAGAAGGGGGCATGCCACATTTGTGATTCTATTTGGTGGCTCTGAGGTCTTTTTTCTTAGTGACTCTGACTGTGAGGGAAATGGAGAGTATGAATAACAATGGAATACCTGCAAATGGCAAGTGTTATATAGACTTTGGAAGAAGAATTTGAGAGGTGCAGTGCTGATTAAGGTACTTTGACAATATATGAACTTACTCTGGTATATGATTTCAGGGGAATACTCTGAATTGGAATGATTGTAGAGACAGAAGCATCGGGTAGTGGCATATTTGTTCTATTTAAAGACAGATAAAGAGCTGAAGTAGGGGTTGAGGTTATGGATGGAGCATAGGTAAATTCACAACCTAAAAGAGGGTGGGTGAATTACTGCAAGTGCAAAGAACAATTATAACTTTGGATATATCAGTTAGGAATAGTGCAAGTAATGAAGAGGGGTGGAAACTGGTAGGATGACATGTAGAAGAATGCATGCCAAGATAAACAAGGAGATGTACAGAGACTCCATGAAAAATTTAAGAGGGAAGGTGGTCTATGACAGAAGTGTGTCATTTTCTAAAAAAATAGTGAAGAAGATTTTGAAGAGATGAGAAGAATGCATAGATGATACAGAGCCCTGTTAAAGTTTCAGAGGGCTTTAGGAGTGGGTGTAACGAAGTGCTGGAGATGTGGTGAAGAGGTGGCAGATAATTTGCATATGCTATGGAAATTTTAGATGGTTAAAAGTTTATGGAAAAGAGCTATAAAGGATTTGGAAGATATTTATAATAATAAAAAAATATTCTAAGCATGTTCCTTCTTCCTCATAGGTACTGGTGGGGAGAGAAAGGTGGAGGGATTTGGAGAAAATTCAAATACTGTTTATGGGCAGATGGTTGAGAATTTGTATTTCCAAGGGTTGAAAAGGACAGCTTGAATGGAAAGGTGAGGTGGTGTTGGTAAATAATTTCTGTATATAAATATATATATAGGGCTGCAATAATACTGGCATAAGAAGACAGAGATGCTGAACTTAAGGTGGAGAGGGTTCAAGGTATGGTGAATGCAAGATATTTGTGGGATGATGAGCATGAGAGAGCTAGGCTGGGGAGATAAGTTCCCATTTAAAGTAGAATTATTAGATATGGCTGTTCAACAGGATGGTTTCCTGATAGTAGGATTTATCTTGAATGAATAACTATTTTGCTTGGGAGAGAGGAATTGTGATATCTTTCTGTTTTGTTTTTGATATGGGGTCTTTGTTTTCTTTTTTTCTTCTGAATCACTCTGTTTACTGTTTATGCTTATGGAAAACATTTGTTACACCAATATTACGTTTTAATTTCTCCAAGTCTTTTGGGTTTCTAATACCATGACAGGAATGGACTTCATTCCTAAGTCAAAGTACGATTAAAGTTCATGAAATTAGTATTGTTTCACTCTTTGATGTAAGCCAAAAGTGCTCTTTGTTGCACCCGCAATGCGCCCAATAATGACTTCTTCTGTAATTTGTACGGTGTTACATGAATTCGTAACATATCTAAATACGACTGTTAATTCCTTTTTATAAGACCAGTTGCTCCTACTACTATCGGAACTGTCTGGGTATCTTTCTTCCACATGGCTGTCATTTCTGCCTACAGATCGAGGTATTTTATGACTTTGTGTCTCTCTGTATGCAAGACACTGTAGTCACTAGGTGTGGCAATTTCAATGATCAATGCTACTTTTGTCTTCTTTTCTTGGACCACTATATCCAGTTTTCTAGCATCTATCTTTTGGACTGTTGGTATTGGGTGATCCCGTGTGATGTAAACTTCATAATTTTCTATGATTCTCTGTGGCGCATGCTTCCAGTGCTTTCGATACTGTAATGTTTGCACAATCTCCAGTGTAACAATCTCGCCACATTATTATGCCTTTCAGTATACATTCCCCTCTGCCATAAGAGAGTCATAACCAGCAATAAGGTGTGTGACTGTTTCCAATTCGGTTCCACAAAACCTACATATATCTGTTTCTCCCACGTATTCAATGAAATCAGTAAACCAACGTGTACGAAGCCTACTATCTTGGGCTGCCAATATTAACCTTTCATTTCTTGATGTAAATTCAACTCTCCTTAACCATTCCTGCGTTCGTTCTTGATCAACATGAGGCTCTTCCAGAAGTTTTCTATACTTGTAGCTATATTTATGTTTTTTCCACATTTCTTGCCTTCTCATCTGATCCTTCACCTTATATTCTTTCTTTTGTTTTTTAGCAAATTCAGTTGCTGCCTGATTTTTATCCACTTCTGGTTTGATTTCCATTCCTGCTTGATGTCAATATGCTTCTGCTAAAATAAAGCAGAGATGTCATCTTAGATTTATTCTTCTCATGTTTCAAAACTTTCACCACATTTGGATTTTGTGAGGTCAGTAGATATGTGTGGAGTCCCACGATTGCAGATCTATACATGTAATCAATTTCAAGGAGGCCCATCCCTCCTTCAGAATGGGGAATATATAATCTTGGTATACACTGATTTTTATAAATCATTTGGTGAGCATGAAGCATCCTTCTTGTTTTAATAGCCAATCTATCCAACACTTTTTGGGGCCAGTCAATCACTCCAAAACTATAAGTTAGGACAGGAAGAACAAATTGATTTATAGCTTGGATCTTGCTCATAGGTGTCAATGCTGTTTACAGGATTAATTTAAGTCTTCTAAAGTACTCCCTACTAAGCTTTATTTGCATTTGTTCATGTTTTATTGCTGATCCTTCATCAATTCCCTAGTATTTTACACCCCCTCTTGCTTAAGTTCTCTTATATCACATTCTTGCCCCCAAACGGATGTTTTACTGGTGCTACAATTTTCCTTTTTTAAAGGTTGCTTTTGCACATTTATCAAGACCAAATGACATTCCAATATCAACTCAAAAAATTTTGACAACCTACGGCTGTGCTTTCAATTCCTCATCTGATGAGCTATACAATTTTAAATCATCGACAAAGAGAAGATGAGAAGTTATTATACTTTGTTGTTTTCTAGAATCCAAATTATAGCCATGACCTAAGCTGTTAATTAAACAGCTTAATGGATTAATGGCAAGGCAAAATAGCAACAGTGACAGGGAGTCACCCTGGAATATCCCCCTTTGGATTTTTATCCCTGGGATAATAATCTGTCCTTTATCATGGCTTAATTTCAAAGTGGTCTGCCACTGTTTCATGGTTACTGTAATGTAATCAATCAGTGTAGAATGTACCTTATACATTTTTAAGCACTCTTTTTTCCCATGAATGTGGGATACTATCAAATGCTTTTTTTATATTTTTTCAATCCATGCCATACAGATTCTTCCCTTTCTTACAGTCCTCCACTTTAACTTTATTTAACAACAAATGATCCTTTGTTTCATATGACTTTCTTTTATTTCCCTTTTGTTCTACTGCCATAATTGAGTTTTCTTCTAAATGACTATAAACTCTGTCAGCATCAATCCCCATGTAAAGTTTATACATCGTCGGAAGACAAGTTATTGGTCTATAATTTTTAGGGTAGCTTGCAGGTTCACTCTTAAGTAAGAGCATTGTTTTTCCTATTGTTAACCAGTGCGGTGTCTGTTTGGGGTGTGCATATAAATAGTTCTTACTCATGGCTAGATCCTCATGTAAAGAAGTTAACACTTTAAGCCAAAGGTTAGGTACTGCACCTGGGCCTGGGTTTTTCCAATTAGAGGCTTTTCTCAACTTTGTTTCAATCTCTCTGGCTGTTATTTCATCCCATTTCATATCCTGTACCTTTAAACTTCTTAGTCTTTCTTTTACTTCTTCTATCCATTTAGCATCTTTGTTATGATCCACAGGGTCTTCATAGATACTTCTCCAAAATGTATTTACTTCCTCTTTTTTCAGCAGTCTATCAATTCATTTTACCTTATTTCCCAATTCTCTATACAACTTTTTGGGTCATCAGTAAATTGTTTATTTTGTGCTTTTTCCTTATATTTATTTTCTTATCTTCTGAGTCTTTCCGCCTGTTTTGAAATTTTTAGCTTGTTATCTCCAACAATGCATAATAGATCCTGGTCTGTTCTAATACTGCGCATTGCTTTTATCACATCTTTCTTAATATTTTTGTTGATCTGTTCCCTCTTCTATAATCTTCTAACAATGACACTTCTTGTCTTAGCTGCTTTATAGCTTTCTCTATTCGATATTTCCATGATGGTATTCACTTTCGCCCCCCTTTTCCCTCGCTACCCTATGTTCCTGTGGTAGAATGTTATTAGTTATTAATTTAGCACACAGTAATATACTCTGTTTACTTCTGTTATATTGCATGGATCTCTATGGACTGTCCTAATTACTGTATTCATTTGTTTTATTTTTTTTTTACTCAGAAATTTTTTATTTTGATTATTAGTCAACAATAATAAATACTTTTACAATGTAGAATCATAATAACTATGAAGTTAAACTATGTACATATTTACATACAGCCTGACATGAATAAATGAATGATAGCAAATTAAACAAAATAAAGATATTTAACTTAAGAATGATTTCTTTAAGAAGAGATTAGATCCATTTGTAGAGTATCAACCAATGACAAAACTTTTCTCCAAGGATTATTAGTTAATGGCATTGGAAACAATCTTAATTCTTTGGTTTTAACTTCCATCAACACCTTCTTCTTTAATAAGCATAGAAATTCTTCTCTTCCTGGTACTATGGTAGACTTCCACCTCTTTGTTATGCATTTCCTAGCTATAGCTAATATTGTCCATAAAACATAAAGATTAGTTCTTTTTTGATAAACCTCTTCAGATATATTCAATAAAATTAAAGCTTTGGTCAAGACAAACTTACCCGTGTAAATAGCCTGTAAGAAGTTATTAATATTTTCCCAAAAGGATTTAATTTTTTTACATTCATAAAAAATATGAGACCAGTCAGCTTTAACAGTCTGTTGACATCTCCAGCATATTCCATTATAAGAAGAATTGAATTTTTAAATTTTATCAGGAGTCAAGAAGGATCTATGTAGGAATTTCCAGGTAAATATTCTCCAATACTGAGAACAGGAGGTTAATTTTACTGAAAGTAGTATATTTCACTTATTTTCTGGCGTTAATTGAATCGAATATCCTCTAGTAATAAATTGCAAATATGTTGTTTTAGGTGCTGTTTTGTAGTTTGTTATTAAGTTGTATAAGTAAAAAGTTCCATTCTTCATATTTTCATTATTATAAATAATTTCAAACAATCTACTTATAAACTTAGGTGTAGATGAGTATGACGAATTATTTAATACTCTACATAGATCCTTGGAGAATGTCAATATATTCTGAAGCATTAACCATTCATTAGAGTTTAATTCATAAGTTGACATCATATATTGTATATCCAGAACTTTTTGATTTTTTATACAATGGAGCCAACAAATTAGTTTTTTCTGTTCCCAGTGCATAAATATTTCTTTATGAATTCTGTCTGAAAAACTTTTTGTAATGCTGAAGGGGATTAATGTTGGAAACCAGATCTTTAATTTCACGCTCATATTTATAAACTTTCTAAAATGATCATATAAATGATTTATTACAAATGTCTTTGTTGGTTTAGATAGATTGTATTGTAGATTTATACACAATGAATGCCATAGTATATTATTCATATCTATAATAGTAATATTTTTAGTAAGTTTATTTTCATTTAATAGAATCATTGTATGTAATTTTTTTCCCAGTTGGATGTGTAATTAGGGTTAATCCATTCAATCACAGTTTTGAGTAATGTAGCATTTATATATTATTCAATGTCTGGGAAATGTATTCCTCCTTGATCCCATTGTCTTATATGATGCGCATAAGCAGTTCTGTTTCTTTTAGGGTACCATAAGAATCTTAGTAGTGTTGATGTTATTTTCTTAAGATAAGATCTCTCTGGAATTAACAAAATATCTTGGACTATATATAAAATTTTAGGGAGAAGAACCATTTTAATCAATTGAAGTCTATCTTCAAAGACTAGAAACAGATTATTATATTTATTCACTAGAGAATCTATTATGTCAATAATCCTTTTATAATTATTTTGTATTATATCTTGTATATTATCATGTAGATCTATCCATAGGTATTTTATTTTTGTAGCTTGCATTCTTATGACACTATTCTTATCTATTTGTATGTCCTTTTTATTTAATAATAGACATTTAGACTTTTGATTATTACAGCAAAGACCTGAAATATTATAACATTTCTCTAATAGAATATCTAGTTCATCTAAGGCCTCTTTTGAGTTCAATAGAGTGAGAAGTACATCATCAGCAAAGAGCATGACCTTAGCATTATATTGGTCAAAAATATTTAGTCCTTTTATCTTTGGATTGTTTTGTATTCGTATAGCCAATAGTTCGATAGCCAGTGCAAATAAAATGGGTGACACTGGGCATCCCTGTTTAGTACCTTTCATAATTTGTATAGGTTCTGAAGTAAAGGGTCATAATTTGACATAGGATAAATTATTTTTGTATACTTTTTTAATAAATGTGATAAAAGAAAGCGGGAAATTATAAGCTTCAAGAATTTTAATTAGATAGTCTCAATTTAAGGAATCAAATGTTTTTTCAATATCCAGTCCTATTATCAAGGCTTTTATATTTTCTTTATTTAGATAATCTATTAAAGTCAATATTCTTTTAATGTTATCATGTGTATGTCTATTCTGAATAAATCCAGTCTGGTCATCGTTAATGATTTCATTTAATTGATTTTTTTATTCTATTTACCAGGATGGACATAACAATTTTATAATCATTATTTAGAAATTGGCCTATATGAGCTGCAAAGGCTAGCATCCTTGTTTTCCTTTAAAATGGGTATAATTAGAGAGTATTTCCATGAAGGGGGGATAATTGCATGGGTTTGAATCTCAATTAATGTCTTATGTAGCAAGGTAATTATATTTTTAGGAAATAATTTGTAAATTTCTGAAATTAAACCATTCATTCCAGGAGATTTACCAGATTTACTATCTTTAATTTTATCTGAGACTTCTTTGAGTGTAATAGGTTTTTGTAAGTTTCTTTGTAAACTATCAGGTATTGATTTAATATTAGAGATCATATTTCCTAACAAGGAATGGTCAATTGTATTATATGCATCATTATAGTGATTGCTGTAATAAGATTTGAACGCGTCTAATATATCTCCTATTTTCCAAGACCTTCTTATGTCTTTCTTCGTGTAGAATATTAACAATAGAATTGGATTTGGATTGCATTTTGATTTTAACAGATAAGTTATGTAGGTGTTTCGGAGAAGTAGCATAAGTGTTTATTTTTAACCTTTCTATGGCTAAGTTAGTTTTATGATTTAAAATATCAATATATCTTTTATTTAGTTCTTCTATTTCCATCTTGTTCTCCATTGTATTAGAGTGATTTTTTGATATATATAATGTGAGTTTCCTTTGTAATTCTTGTAGTTCAGATTCCCATTCTTTGTTTATTTTTATAACAGCCAATCACTCTTCCATAAATATAAGTTTTTAATGAATCCCATACCATTACTATATTTACTTCTGAATTATAGTTTATGTCTAGATAGAAATGTAGTTCTTTCACTAACCAGTGTTTAAATTCTTTAATTTTGGTAATGTATGAAGGTATTCTAGAAAGGAATGTTAGTGGTTTAAAATCTACTTGTACTTTAAGAACTAGTGAATTGTGATCTGATAAAGGGCATGGGATTATTGAAAAAGAAGTAATTTTGGATTGAAGATCTTGTGATATAAAAAGTTTGTCTATTCTGGTTCGAGTATCAAACCTATAATCTTGATGAGAGAATGTCAATGAGTTATTATCAATAACATTAAAGGTATCTATCACTTTTAATGACTCAGTCCATTTTTTTTTAGTATTTTTGCAGTAGCTGTTAAACGTGGAGATTTTTTGTTGGTAGTTTGAGAAGTGTCAGACAATTAACCCCCCCCCCCCCCAATTATTAGATTCCCTCTGGAAATGTTTATGATTTGGTCTAGATGTTTTTTAACTGTTCCTGTCCCAATACCAGGAAACCAGTCTAAGTTAGCTTATGTCCATAACCTATTATTTAACTTCAGTATGACTATAGCTATAAGCCCTTTGTTATCGATATATTTATATACTATTTCAGGGTTTAGGGAATTATTTCTCCATAAGATTATTACTCCCCTTTTCTTAGATTTAAATTTAGTTCATGCTAAGATCCTATAATCACTTGGATTCCAACTAAAATTATCATTAATTTTGAAATGAGTTTCCTGTAAAAAGATTAAGTGGGGTTTATTTATCTTTAAATATCTTAGAAAGTTAGATTGTTTATTTGGATTATTTAATCCATTTATGTTTAATGATAGTAATGTGATATCCATGCCAAGTTATTTTAAAGAAGTATTTAAAATGCCAGTATATTTTCCTGAAATCATCTCCTTTACATATAATAAAAAGAAAAATATTAGTTTGTAAATATCCATCTATCTCTGTGTAAGATGTTAATTTTAATATAATCAAAAAGAATTAAGTCAGGCTTGGTGAAAATAATTAATAACATAAAAATTAAAGAGAAAAATAATATTAAACTAGTTTGTACATTAAAACTTGCCCACCATGGAATGAAATACATTCCTAGTCCATCAGATAGGTACATCTGGTGAACTATCCCACTAACTTCCTTTTTTCATTCATTAGAGCTCCAAATATACCATCTTAAATAGTATAGGAGTCTATTAAAATATTTTATATGATTTATCATTCAGAAACAGAAGTAAATGTTTATATATATCAATATATACACATATACATACACGCATACCTATACACACACACACATATATATATATATATATATAGAGAGAGAGAGAGAGAGATATACACATACATACATAATTAGTAACTAACCAAATAAACATAACTTCTGTAATAATGAATATTCAATTTTCTGAACTTGCTCGAAGCACAAATTTCCAAGATATACAGTAGATACTTCATTTCAACTCATTAGCTATTTAACACTTTTGTCAGACAAACTTGTAACATATAATAGCTATTACTGATGATTATCATATCCTAAATCAAACAGACAAAGAATATGTATATTATTCTACATATTAAAAGGACCGATCTAATAATCCATATCAAAATGTTTAAATCTTGCTCTTATTATGTCAGCTGCTATTAAAGTTGTGTGTAAAGTTTTCCTAGAGATGTATATGTAGATGTATTCACACATTAATATAACAAAACACTTTTATATACCAGAGTTTCATGTGTTTCTAATAGACTAGATACTTAGATTTAATATTTACTTCTACTAAAATGCTTCAAACATACTGTGTTAAGTTCCTGTACCTAAATAAATGTAAATTCATGAACAGCTGTTCGGCCCGTTTTGTTACTATAAGTGCTCAGGCTTCTTACAGAATACACATACTGCTGACCAATCACATCAACTCTCGTACGTTGCTATAGCTACATTAAATATTCAATAGCTAAATATGTACATAACTGTATACATAGCTCGTGAGAGCTAGACATTTTAAAAGCTTCTTTTTACCTTCTCGAGAGTGATTTTCCCTGCTCAAACTGTTTCCTGAGAGAAAAATCTATGTTTTAAAACATTAACTCATTCCCTATCAGCTTTTATTTAAAAAAGGCACGAAGAGCTCCTTCCGAAAGCTTCTACATCAGACACTACAGACACCGTCTGACTCAGAAATCAACCAACAGTCACCTTAAGCATCTGGTTCCATTTAAACAGTGAAACTAAAGCCAAAAACACAATCACCTCTCTTTCACCTCACCAAACACGGATATCTCTCCGATTTCACAGCAATGTTTCATTTTCAATAAAAAAAAAGCCTTTAATAAACCTTGCAGACTACATTTTGCTGAATGCTAGACTCACCCATCCAACAGTCCTTCAGGGGACTTCATCCATAGCCCGCAGCATATCTTGTTAACCCAAAGGAATATAAAATATCAATCATACAAGCCAAACCGGAGATCCCCAGTCGACGGACAAACACCAACATGCTAACTCGTCAGTGCACTCCAATGTAGCCAGGGCCAAGAACAAACTCCCCTCCACATCAAAAACACTTGAACTTCACCCATGTTAGACAGGGAGTCCTCCGCTCTATTCCAGCAAGACAACAACATCTATATGACAGTTCGTTTCCACTCTAGAGCGGAAAGCCTTTGAACAACCAGATACCCAACAGCAATAATTTTCAAAGGATATTACATCTATACACCATTACGTCACTGCTAAGGAAAATCTCACCCAGTGTTTAGGTCACAACAAAGCAATGGGAAAATCTATCAATCATTAATAATAATTAGGTTAAATTAGGTTAAATATACTATATAACAAAATAAGCATGAAATAATGAATTAATTACCACATAACTATGAAATAATACTTTGCAAGTGAAGTACTACTAGACTAAAAACTAACTATAGGTATACTTATAATTAACAAATATTTATAGAGAGAAAAAGAAATCTAAATAAAAAAATAAATAGGGTAAATATCTATATATAAAGATAGATAACGAGGCATAAAGCAAGGTGAGAAGGATGATAATATCAGAAATAGATTGTTTAGTTAAAATATAACTTAGATTTATAAATTATATATGAGGTAATAGAAGCACATACCTTTTTCTTTTACTCTAGTATTACTTATATGTATGAAAATGAATGTTATGTAATACGTTTAGTCCATTTAAAAGTCTTTTAGTTATTAGGTTTCTGTGCTGTAACTTGTCTAGTGCAGATACAGGTTCTTAGTTTTAGCACTTAAAATTGCTTATTCATACTCAGCACTTGTTCAGAACTTGTAAGCACTAAATAAGCTACTAATTACTATAGCACTTAATCTTCCTCATTACCTAGAGGAAAACAGTTTTTGTACTTACTTTTCTCACTGGTGTTGAGGAAAAACAGCTCTTGTGCTCACTTTCCTCACTTATCTAGAGGAAAATAATTTCTTATTCAGGCATGTCCAAGGGTCAGCTCCCAGTGTTCTTCCCTGTCTATCTGATGAATCTGGGCATCTTGAGGCAATGTAGAAATTGCCTCATGTACACAGACAACCCTCTCCTCCTACCACCCAACACTACAACCTGTGAGAGATGCACTTATCTAGCCAAACTGGAGGTAAAGCTCTCTCCAACCAAGACTGAACCTGACAGTCATGAGGAGAAGGTAAACATTTGCACCACACCACACTCATCACATAGTCTCACTATGTCTACTCCACCAAAATCCACACATAGAAACTCAAAAACATTTGCAGAGGCTCTCAATAATAATCTGCCTAAGCAACAGAAACCTGCAAAGCAGAAACACAAGCAACCTCCATTCCCCAACACAACCCAAATGACAACTAGCCCACAGACTCAGTGTGCCACTCAAACACAGCCAATAAGGCAAAACAACATACCCAACACACTAGTCATAGGTGACTCTATAGTCAGGCACACTGATGTCCCACTCACCAAGCTAAACAAGGAGAAGGTTACTGTCAGCTGCCTATCAGGTGCCAGGATCCGCCACATAACCCACGCACTTAGGTCAATCCACAACAAGTACAAATATGACTCTGTCATTTTCCATGTTGGTGTGAATGACCTGAGACGTACCTCCCTGGACTACATGAAAAGAGACATGGAAGAGCTCTGTGATCTTGTAGCCCAGTCAGGTATGACCCTAGCCCTGAGTAGCATTCTGCCATCTCCCAGAATGATACCGCAGTACAAGGACAAAATGATTGACTTCAACAATTGGCTAAGCTTCTGGTGTCATTCTAAGGGGATCCAGTATCTGTCTGCTTGGGATGACATGGTCGACAGACCACGATGCTTTGCCACAGATGGCCTGCACCTGTCACCCCTAGGATTCCGGATACTGGCTAAGGCTCTTGCTGCCCCTATAGTGCCTTTTTTAGGCAGGGTTCAAGTAACAAATTCACCACCATAACAGGAACAGGCAAGCAAAAACTGAGGGTAATGCTACTCAATGCTAGAAGTCTAAATTTCAAAATGTACTCACTCGAGGCACTCCTTAAAATGGAGAACATCGATATCTGTGCAGTGACTGAGACCTGGTTCAAGGCTCCAGAGAGCACCCCTGCACTACCAGGCTATAACTCATACCACACTTTTCGGCCATGTAACCTGGACTGAAACACCAAAGGTGGGAGTGTGTCCATATTCATTAAGGATATCCACATCTCCAGGCTAGTTGCTCAGCATAATGCATCCGAGGTTATCCAAGTGCAACTAACTCTTGGCAAAATTGCAATCCAAATTGTAGTTGCTACAGATCCCCCACCATGCCCCCGGATTCCCACGCCTCTTTTCTTGATGTACTGGAAAATATTAGGGTTCAACCAAACACCCTAATAATGGGCAACTTCAACTACCCCATCATTAACTGGGAAACCTACTCATGTACCAACTCCTTAGCACAATGCTTTCTGGAATTCATAAACTCCAATGCCCTAGATCAACTTATCCACACCCACACCAGGGGCAACAATATCCTAGACCTAGTCATTACCAACATGAGTGACCGGTGTTCCACACCTGAAGTCAACTCCTCGTTGGTCCAATCCGACCATAAGCTAATCACCCTTGATATCCACATCCCACCCCCACCCCCCATTAAGGAAACCACAGTAAGAAATTTCTCCAAAGCCAACTTCATGCTTCTTAAGACAGAAGTAGTGAACTTCATGACACCCATGCAGATGGACAATACAATTACAACTGCTGAATCCTACACAAATGCGCTCTATAAGCACCTACATGAGTGCATGGATTGTGCTATCCCAAACAGAACCAAGACGCTATCCTCCAAAAAAGGAAGCCAATCTGGTGGTCCCCTGCCATAAACAAACTGTACAACAGAAGGAAGAAACTGTTGCAAAAGAGAGTAAAATCCCATGAGTGGAGGAGCTCCCTGTTCAGCCTCAGTAAGAAGCTAAGATCCCTTATAAGATCCTCCATAGCTAGCTATGAAAATAAAATCACCACTAATTCCAAGGACAACCACAAAGCATTCTATAGCTATGTCAAGAATCTCAATGGCAACACCCAGATCTGCTCTGAGTTACAGCACAAAGGCACAGAACTTACAGAACCAACTGATATGACCAACATCCTGGCAAATAGGTTCAGTGCTTACTTTACCCCCCTCACCCCCTAAAGGGCCCATATCTATACAGGAAGAATGCAGAGTCCCTGTAATCACAACTACGCAGGTGAAAGCTGCACTCTCTAAAGCCAAAAACACAGCATCCATGGGACCGGACAACATCCCAGGCTGCATTTTACATGAACTTCAGAATGAACTGGCTCCCCACTTAAGCACCATGCTCAATAATAGCCTCGCATCAGGCTTTGTGCCCACTGAATGTTACACAGCAGCAGTTATCCCACTCCACAAAGGGGGAGCCACCACTGATCCCGGGAACTATAGAACTATTAGCCTGACGAGCCTGGTCTGCAAAGCCATGGAACGTATCCTCATGGAACTCATAAACAAAGACATTGGTAACCTCCAAACTCTGGATCCCACCCAGTTCGGGTTTGTGAAAGGCAGATCATGCCTCCTGAACCTGATCAACTTCTTTGAGGCAGTCACCAAAGCCGTAGATGAGGGTAAGGTGGTTCACACAGCCTATCTTGACCTCACCAAGGCTTTCGACATCATCCCCCATTCTGGAATTATAGCTAAACTCAATAAACTAGGCATAAATCCCTACATCACAAGATGGGTTGCCAACTGGCTCACTGACAGAACCCACACTGTAAAAGTTGCAGACTCCAAATCTAACCTCAAACCAGTGACAAGTGGAGTACCACAGGGTTCCGTTCTGGGACCGCTCCTGTTTGGTATCTACTTCTCTGAAGTACAGGCTAACACAGAAGGCCTCTGGCTAATGAAGTTCGCAGATGACTGCAAACTAGGAGTCATAGTCAAGTCCCCAAATGATGTGAACATCCTACAGAAGGGCCTCTCTGAGACAGATGCCTGGTGTCAGAGCCATGGCCTCAAGCTCAATGCCAAAAAGTGCAGTGTCATCCCCTTTGGTAAAAACTCTGTACCCATGAACTACCACATAGGCAGCAATCTACTTAACACCGAATGCGTGATAAGAGACCTTGGGACCCTGGTGGACAGTAGTCTCTCCTTTGATAGTCACATCGCCACAGTAGTCAGGAAATCCTTCTACGTGGCACACCTCATCATAAAGGGTTCTCATCCAGGAAAAAAGAGGTCATCGTTCCCCTCTACTGGACACTCATTAGACCCACTATAGAGTACAACGCCCCTTTTGGAATGTACCTCACAAGACATCTGCAGCAGCTGGAAAGGCCACAGAAGTACCTCACAAAGAGGATTACTGGTCTCAAACAAATGCCCTACACTGACCGCCTCAAAAAACTCCAGCTTTACTCCATAGCATATCGCCTACTCTGAGGTGATCTCTGCCTAACATATAAAGCTATGTCAAACCCAGAGCTGCTGGACATGCTACACCTAAAGAAATCCCAATCCCTCCGAGCTACATGCTCTAGGGACCTAAACCTTGTCACCACAATAAACAGGACATGCTAGAGGGATAGATTCCTATCCCAGAGACTTCCCATACTCTGGAACAGGCTACCCATCTATGTCAAGCAAAGTTCTTCATTAGCACTCTTCAAGAAAAAACTTGATGAGTGGATGGGAAATAGGAAATACACCCCAGGGATCACTTCTGTGTCTCTGCTCGACAGTGGCACAGGAAAATAACATTCTTGGGTGGCGTAAGCCAGGGAACCTTGTTAGCTAGGCTTACGTAGGCCCTTGGGCCGATAGTCTAGTACCTACCTATGAACCTATGAACCTATGACCAGAATTTCTATGCATGTACATGAGTATATTGAAGATGAAACCAGTGCTATTAGTGGCCAAAATTAGAGCTCTGATCATGTACAAAGAAAGGTCACCAACATGATCATTGTAGTATGCAGAGAGGCAGTCTGCCTCCACAACAGGAGAGCTATGGGAAGGGATTCGCCATATGAGCCACCTATAACATGCATGAAGTAGTTCCTGGCAACTCAGCATATGAGTCCAGACAGTTCTGACATACACAGTGGAGAGGTGCTGAGTTGCATATGGTACTGCAGATATCCATCAGTAATGACCCAGATGGTATGTTTGAACATGACTTACTATCAGCATTTCTTGTGGAATACATGGTCATATAACTTACAAGCAAGAATGTCTTTATTTATTGGAATACTGGGATTGCAGATCCAATGACTGTCAGCCCAAGGTAGTTTAAATATTATTTTCCTGCATTCCTCTGTTATACAAGAGTAGGTTTACTTGGCTGCAGGTGTTAAGTTAAGGTTCATTCTTAGATTAGGTGATTTTATTAGTGTTTTTACAAGTATTGCATTATCAGGATCCTCTACCATGGATATAGGGCTGCTTGATGTTGGGGAACTCTCTGCCTCTAATGACACTGACAGTCCTGACACAGTCAGTGATTGTGGTACCACTAGTAGACTTAAGCAATGTGATGGCCACATTCCCCACCATCACCCATGGACACAGTTCCTGCAATTGTGCACCCCACCAACTACACCCTGACTGCCACACAGGAACAAGAAGATACTGATACTTCCACTCAGGTGAAATGACTTGGTTGTCATGAACTCCAATGAGCAAGATGATGATCTCAGTGGTCAGCATGCCAGAAGCAGTACACTCCATGGGTACTGCCTCCCTCCATGGCCACTACTCAGCATTTCTGCAGAGCCATAATACAGGGACAGAAAGAGACCAATATAGTTGAGATGCCATGGTAGTTTGTGGTCTCCTTGAAGACCTGTAGGAGTAAGTGGACCAGATGTGCAACATTATGGACATATTTCATAGGGTATTCATCCACAGCAGGTGTCCCTGTGCAGCCATACATCACAGCCACCACACTTACTATGGCTGGTCCACCTCTGTCATAAATGGGAACACACATCATAAGAGGGGAGGTACATTCTTGGACCTGTAGCATCACCACCTCCACACACTCATGTAGTGTTGTGGGTTGACATTAACATACATACAGATGAGACATTCATGCAGAGGCCACAGTTTGTGCTCTGAGTACTCAGTTCTCTGTGCATGCTGTGGATAATGCCAATGACCTTCTCAAAAGAGAGTGCACATTCAATGTATACCTGTGGGTGCCTTAGACCTGTACACCAGCACAGTACTGCACGAGCTATTGGAACTGTGCCCCTGCACATATGTACACACATCTGCAGAACCCATCACCACTGTCACTGGAAAATGGGGACACCACCCTTTCCAGGGACAGTCTCCCCAGCTCTACACAATCACCGAACCATTACACACACACACACACACACACACACACACACACACACACACACACACACACACACACACACACACACACACACACACACACACACACACACACACACACACCATTAATTCCCCCCCCACACACACACACACACACATGAGCACACATGCCACTGTTGGCACTTGTCGCTGTGGACTTTGCCACCTGTGCATATGATGACAACTGTGCCCTGCTCTCTGTGCTCTGGTACATGCGTAGCTTATGTCTGATGCATAATGTGGACAGACTATGCATGACATACCAGGGGGAATTTTTGCATGCATCATTTTTACTGTCTTATATACTGCTTATTCTGGCCTATAGTTATAAAATAGACTTTTCTTCATAACCAGCAGCACAGTTTGCCACATCTGCCACCATCTGTCATAGTCATCCCTTTCACAGCCTTCTCATCAGGCATCTCCACTGTTGCTGACTTTGAGGCTTCCTCTTCTCAAATGTTTCTGCACTGTTGTAACTGTTTGCATTGCAACATGTTGTATAACACTGCAGACATTGCAAAGATTTAACAATATGGCCTAAAGTCATACTACACTGCACCAAAGCAGTCAGTTGAAGTGGGCTCCAGTAGGCTAAATACACATTTGAAAAAGACTTGGGTCTTTGACAAGGCATTATTGCACATAGTCTTAGTCAGGGTCTTTTGTTCTAATTGGTGTCACTAACCATGAATCCATGGCATATTCAATATTGTCAATAAAATGGCCCTGTGGTGTGTCAGATGTGGGTATAATGGGAACTGTTGGAGTGGCCTGCTTATACATTGTAAAATATAACCTGTGCTTTAAAGAGTACATGGCAATGGAAATCCTTAGTGCTAATATACCATTGTCTCTGCTCCCCAATTAGATATTTATTGCAATGGGGGTACAGCATGTGTGTTAAAACTCACACATGGTGTTTTCTTCCTCCTCTGTGGTGTGTGGTAAAAATATATACTCCCCCACAATGCTACACAGTGGCACTGACGGACTGAAGTACTATCTTTGAGACAGATTCCTAAGATACACTAACTTTGTCTCATCACTAGTCACCTAAAGGTCCCCATAGCTTGTATTCTCAAAGAAACACAAACCTCAGTGATGACAGGGTAGGTATTCCATTCATCCCACCAGCCTACATGTTAGGGTGACTCATTTAACCAGACCCTGCATGGTGCTTCTATCACACTGTAGTGGTCCACTATTGCTACACTATAGTGGATTTGGTATGTTAGGCACTGACAGGTGACTTGGCACCAGTGCAGGTGATGATGTCCATCTCTTTGACTACCAGCAACATGAGCAGCCTCTTGCATGTACATATTCACTAATGTGCTAACTAAACTCTACATGTTTCCATGATGTGGCTCATGTAATGTCAGGAATTTGCTGTGGTCAGCAGCTCTGGCAAAAACATTTCTCCACATGAAATGTATGTTTCTGTAGTGCTCTGCCATATTGTTTACCCTCATTTGCCTTTCTCATTGCTCTCATTTTAGTAATGTTGCTCATTTCTGTCATTATACTACCATTTGCATAATATGAAGGCTGCAGTACTTCCTTTATTATTATTTAATCAAGAAATGGGGACAAAATAGGAACGGGTGAATCAAAAAACAGCTCAGACTAAGCAGGAACAATGTCTCTGTAATATACTGAGTTTAAATCAAAACCAATTAATTACTTCCTTTCAAAGATCACAATTTAATGCTTTCCCTTAATCATTTTTATACTTTATTTAAAGTATTCTTGAAAAAAGAAAAAAGAAAATAATGGAAACTATTAACGATATACGAGAAACACTTTTGTATGTCTCGACGTTGGTGCAGAGGGTGAAGGCTGTGAGGTGTATTTTCTGGTACAGAGTTTGATTTCTTCAGCCCCCATTTGCCTTCTGTTTGACCTTAAGTAAGCCACTTAATTAAGCATTACTCCTGGGTCACCCCTGAAAAGCGAATGTGTGCCCAGTGGGCCTACCTGGTTAACATATGTGTATTATTATCATTATTGTTATGTATTTCTATAGAAACTATAAAATAGAATAACTATTTACAGCATTTCTAAAATCATACCTAGTTTACAAATTAATGTATAACCTTTTTGTTAGTGCAGTGCTGGCCTCAGCACAGGTAATACATATAGAACTGAGAAAAAAAACACAATGTAACATTTTTCATTTCTGCTAAGAGTATGTATAACACTCAGCCACTTACCATGGCCATCATTGCATATGTCATTATCCACTACTTGACATACTATATTCCAAAAATCTACCCTACAATTAATTTGTCATTGTTCCCTTTATATAGGCCAAACTCCAAATGCTTATCATTATGAATTAAGTCGACACACAAAATATCAACAGGGTTAAGCTAACACTTCCTTGTCCTACATGGAGAAAGGGTCTGTTTTGCCAGTGGAAGAAGTTGATAATCACAACACTCAACAATGCTGATTTTCTTTGGTTACATGATTAATTTAGATACAGTCATATACACTCTTATCTTGAATCTGTAGGTTATTGTAGGTACTATCTTCCAGGGTCACTTTTTTCCGGAATCACATCTTTTATATCTAAGTCTTAGCTCAGTGCTTCTTCACTTAAAATGGATTGTTCTTTTTCTCTGCTAGTTTTACCTCCCAAGTCTATATATTGTCCTAACAGCTGATGGTTATTATGAGAGGTGTACCTACCTTCTTCTTATGGCCATCCATGCAGCAGTTTTCAGTGTCATCAAGAAAGCTGCATGCTCTGTGGCATAGGTAATCACTACGCATGCAGTCAAGCAGACCACTTAGGAGTCTTGTCCAAATTAACAACTATGGTAAAGCACTGACTGGTTAAGTGACTTGTTTAAGTTCATAGCGAAGACAAAAATAATTTGAAGGAATCAAACCAAGGACAACAGGAAGAGGACTGTTAACAGATGATAGCTCTACTTCTCTCCTCACCTCTAACTGCCAGACTGTAAATTTGTTCTCTAAGATCTTGACAACACAATTTAATATTCACCGACAGCCTACATGAATGTCTTCATGTAAGATGACACAACTTCTTCATGATTCACCAAAACCTGTTTTAGCTCTTCAAAGATTACAACAATATGAACTATGTTCCAACACTTAAGCCTGGACATCTCCAACAATAT